>NC_061090.1:49771748-49791748 GCF_015104395.2 Macrobrachium nipponense | reverse complement strand
CATCCGAAATATAGTACTTGCTTTAAACCTGAGTGTTTTAATGGGCCTTTTATACTTGAGACGTATCATGTTTTAACGGAAGAATTTATTCACATACACACATATGTACACACACACACACACACACACACACACACACATATATATATATATATTATATATATATATATTATATATATATATATATATATATATATATATATATATATATATATATATATATATATATATATATATATAACATATTTTTATTCTGCATATTGTCCTTCGACTGTCTCCGCTCTAAATCCCTTGATTTTTTAAAATTCGACCGGCATCTGAGGCCATGAACAAGCCATATGATTATCGTCAAGATCATCTCCGCAGAGAGACAGATGTTGCCATCGACCCCTTCCGTCCAAAAGGTCTGCAAAACCTTTCTTTCTCTTTTTTTTCGCTAAGTACCTCAGGGTTACCTGTCCATCGATTCTGAATGAAAGCTAATTCGCGGTAGTGAATGAGGTTGAAACTGCAGTCATTTTATCGTGAGATTAGTTATTAAGACCATCGTCAATATTATACAATGGAGCGACTAGAAAACCGATGACAGAATGAAACGCTTTTCATAAAGAGTCGCATGGAAAATCATTGGCGGGCAGAAAGACTATCTATAGCAAGGATGATTTTATTTTTCCAGTTGAAAAATAAATTACTAACTATCTTTTGATTATCCTCTACAAGCCAGTTTTTCTGTTTATTTCGTCCGGTTCATCGATAAAGTGGTTCGCATTTACAAGGGTATTGCATTAAAAACGCTCATAATTTATATATATGTTTATATATGTAAATTTATATGTATATCGCTATACATTATATTTATATTATGCGCAGTGTATACATGTATGTATATATATATATTTATATATATAGGTATATATATATATATACACACATATATATATAGTATATATATATATATATATATATATATATATATATATATATGTGTGTGTGTGTGTGTGTGGTGCGTGTGTGGTGTGTGTGTGTGTGTGTGTGTGTGTATGGGTCTGTGCAAATTTATCACTCATGTATTAGGTGTCATAAAATCAGGTACACAATTCTATCCAGTTCTTTTCTTGTTTTCTTCAATCACTACAATACTTATAGATGCCATTGTCAATAAAAGGTATTCACGAAAATATATGATACTTCCGAGGACCATTAGTCTTTATTGCTCTGACTACCGTTGTTATCTGATTTGGAAATCAGATGCATATCCGTCGAAACTGACAGATGATCCCGGCCTCTGCGAGTTCCGCTTTATTGGTCCTTTCGAAAATCAGTTTCGCATCAGATATCCAGAAGGGGGTGGTGGTGTAGTAGTGGGATGGAAGTTGGGAGCTGGGAATTGGTGTTAAGTATAGTAGTGTTATTTAGCTCAAGTTGAATTGAATATAGAATTTAGGCCAAAGGCCAAGCACTGGGACCTATGTAGTCATTCGGCGCTGAAATGGAAATTCATAGTAAAAGGTTTGAAAGGTGAAGCAGGAGGAAAACCTAAAGCAGTTGCACTATGAATCAATTGTTAGGAGAAGATGGAAAGTAGGATGGGAGAAAGAGAACATGAAAGGAGGTACAGTAAAAGGAACGAGATGGGGGTTGCATTTAGGGGCCGAACGGACGCTGCAAAGAACCTTAAGTAATTCCTACAGTGCACCACATGAGGTCCACTGACGGCTCCTTGCACCACCCCCATACGCGGGTTTAGCTCATGTGAAGCATTTTGAAACCAATCGATCGTGTGATTAAGAGGTGATGTAGATAGGCCGGGGAAAGAGTCATTCATCGCCGGGAATGAGCGAACAACGTAGCGGCCTTATCTGCTTCTTGTTAGAAGACCACTTGAGACTGTCAGTATTAATGAGCAATTTTCTGAAGTTGTCTTCAGTAACTTATAGTCTAGTTTGGTGGTTGAGGGAATAGGATTGACGAGTCTGGTACTTGGTCTTTTTTTTTTTATTAATAATATAGACTATAGCTTAAGCTCATCTACGCCTTCCTTCAGGAAACATGAGTTAGGAATTGAATCCAAATTTCAGATTTCACTCTTATTAAACTTATCGTCCGCTCCCATCGTTAATATCTGTTTTGCGCTGTGACCATGACTGTCCGACTATCCTCCCAAGATCTGCTCTAACTCCAACTTCTTTTATTTTATATTCTTTGTCTTAATGGTAGTGGTTTAATCGCTCACAAGTTAATTAAAAACCGGTGTAGTACTTTTCGCTAATCCTGTTCCCTTAATAAAAGGAATCCCAAACCAGAGCCCAGACTAAACCAAATTTAAATAGAAATGCTGTCCTTTATATTAACACTATACATATATATATATATATATATATACTATATATATATATCTATATATATATATATATATATATATATATATATATCATATATATATATACAAATATATAGTTAACACTGTACATGTAGCAAGTTGGATGCAAATTCTTTTCGCTTACTCAGAGAGTAAGCCTACAACTACTATGTTGTCGTTGTTTTTGTTCTTCTTGTTGTTCTTGCTGCTGTTGTTCTTGTTGGGGGGATAGGAAATCCTCATGGAAAAGCCTAAAATGGTCTGATAAAGGTGATTCGCATTAAAGATACAGGGATTTTAGGTAGGACAGTTATGATTTATTTTTTGAATGCGTATGTTAAAAATGAATATGTGCCTGTTAAACGGTAAAATTATTTCTAATAAAATATAGCGTATTTATTTTAATGTTCGTTGGTGAAACAACGCTCTATTTTACCATAGATTTTAGCATGTGCCCCGAGTAAGCTAGAGGTTGGATCATGCCTTGTTTATTCTCGTAGTGTTCTAATAATAATAATAATAATAATAATAATAATAATAATAATAATAATAATAATAATATTATTATTATTATTATTATTATTATTATTATTATTATTATTATTATTAGAAGCATGGTTAGGTCAACAAATTTTACAAAAATGCCAAAACAAATGAGAGACAGAGATGAAAAAACGTATGCAGATATACTAAGAGAAGGGTGCCAGGGGAAGGGGAAGGGGTGGGTGACTTGTGTTGGTGGGGGTTGGGGGCGTTCCACAGGATTCGAGTGGGAGGGACAAATACAGCCACCGAGTTCCTGTCGGCGTTGTTTAGATGCCGGGTTCCTTAAAAAGGACTCCTTAATGTTCCTTTGAACTCCTGGTCGGACAGTTGTGATTAGCATTGTTCTTTTGGGGGCAAATGGCTCTGGGATATCAAATTGGGGTTTACGGGTTTTGAAAGTTTGCCAAATTGGGAGGCCCTAAAACTATGTGGAAGTCTGATGGCATGTGGGCGCGTGGGTGGGTGGTTGGGTGGGTGGGTGGGGGTTACGTTGCACATGCTGTTGGAGAAATCTTGGAAGCCAGCAATTTTAGAAGCATTAATAGTGTAGTAGTAGTGGTAATGGCAGTATTGTTTGCATAAATGTTAGCATTTTCCAGGTGGATGCCGGGATGCTGTGATAAGATAGGAATCTAGACTCTCGCGGGGTAATAGCGAGTTTCGTGTCAGACTTTTTTAACTTTATTTTCATTTAGAAGAATTGATGTCGAGAACGTTATTACGAAGAGACCAGATTATAGAGATCAACGAAATAATGTGAACATTTTGTATTTCAGCGTTTTCGATAGAAATGTTATACAGGTCAGCATAAGGTAACATAACTTTGCAACTTTTACACCTCCCTCGTGTCCACACCACAGTCTTCAGTTTATCTATTTTCTTTTTTTCCTTTTTTTTCGTCTTGATCTGACCATATGAAACAAAAGTCCGTAAAGAAGATTTTTAAATGACGTTTTTCTAGTAACCAATGGGGCGGAAAATGCGTGCATAATATCACAGGCTCCACAGCCAATGCCATCCATTATATTAGAGGGGTTTCCCCTGTACGCCTGCCGTGTCCGGCTTGCCTGCTGTGCTGCTCTTTGCAAGTCTTTTGCACAATAAATTGTTTCCTCTCCCTTTCTCGCCTCAGACATTCAGAGGTATTTCTGTCAACTCTGAAAATAACATGGTACTCTTATTCGCTAGCGTTCCATATTCCTACACTGCATATTTTGGTTCATACTTCGAATTTTAGTTCGTTTCTGTAGATTTCTTCTCTCATGCAATATGCTATTTTTTTTCTTGTCAGCCATCCAGAGGTATTTTGTCAACTAAATTCCTACACCATTTTTTGGTTTATACTTCAATTTAATTTTTAGTTAGTTTATGTAGATTTCTTCTCTCGCGCAATTTGCCGTATTTTATCTTGAGAGCTTAAATTCTTTACAACAAAATAATATATATCGGCAGAGTAAATAGTTAAGCTTTCAATCTTAAAATAGCATTATGAGGGAATTATGGACAGAAGAGAACATTTTTATAACCATTTCTCCCTTTTAGTTCTAGACAGGTAGGTTTTTCAGTCTAAAAACATTATTGTTTGTCCTTGGATTGGATTTCATTATTAGTGGCTATGCTTGATTTCTGCCCTTCATAGTGGTCAAACAAAGGGCACAGTTAGCTTTCCTTTGCTATTTCAAAAACGTCATACCAACTCACATTTAATATAAAACGTGATAGATGGAAGGTTCCCAGCAATCTATAAAAATTATGGAGATAAACAAAGCTGTGAGGTTTTAACAGGTAGCTTCCTGTTACCTGAAGATATATTTTACGAAAGTAAAGCTGTGTGTTGATATACCATTGTTAAACAATATTTAAGTCGCAACTCTCTCTCTCTCATATATATATATATATATATTATATATATATATATATATATATATATATGTATATATATATACATATATATATATATATATATATATATATATATATATATATATATATATATATACATTATATATATATATATATATATATATATATATATATATATATATGTTATTATATATACATATATAGTCACATGTATATATGTAATACATAATATGTAGATATATGTATGTATTGATATACATGTGTATATACATGCACATGCATATGTGTATAAATATACTTAAGTACACAGGTATATTTGAATGTAGTCATTATATATGATGTATATAAGGCTGTCTGTGTGTATTACAGAAAGAGAGAGGCGCATGAATTTCATGGGGGTGTACATAACCAATGGATAATGTTCATCCTTCAAAGTGGGTGACTAGTTTTAACGGAATCAGCTGGTCCTTAAGAAAGCTGATTCCCGATGCCCTTCGCGTATTTATTCATGCCGCGTCCTCGGCACCGGTGGGAGGACAAGAATGTCTTCTGCCACATGACGAGCATCGCTAAACAGGGACTTTCTGATGCCAAGAAAAGTGATCAAAAGTAACTCTTGCCTGTTTTTGGCCTTACAAGGTTGTGCTCGATGTCGTCGCACCTCATTGTTCAAATCGATGTAATATTTTTGGGGGAAGGGGCGTTCGGGGCGTTTGATATTATTTATTGCTATTAAATGGCTTGTCGTGGGTTGGTGAACGCCCGGGCTGCTTAGAAAGCATCATTCGAATGTTGCTGCGTTTTTGGCGAATGTGTGAGAAAGATTTGCCAGAATGTATTGGATGTGGTTGCATATCCTAGTCTTTCTCTCTCTCTCTCTCTCTCTCTCTCTCTCTCTCTCTCTCTCTCTCTCTGGATCCAGAGTCGACGTTAATTAAAAGAAAAGTTTTTTGCGACGAAAAAGATTTGCCAGAATGTATTGGTTGTGGTTGCATATTCTAGCCTCTCTCTCTCTCTCTCTCTCTCTCTCTCTCTCTCTCTCTCTCTCTCTCGATCAAAAGTCGACGTTAGTTAAAAGAAAAGTGTTTGGCGGATGTGTAAGAAAGATTTGCCAGAATGTATTGGTTGTGGTTGCATATTCTAGTCGCTCTCTCTCTCTCTCTCTCTCTCTCTCTCTCTCTCTCTCTCTCTCTCTCTCGTGGGATCAAAAGTCGACGTTAATTAAAAGAAAATCTTGCAGATTTTCTTGCATATGTGTTTGGTCACGACATATTCTGCGGTGGCCTTTGAAGGAGTGATTGGAGAGAAGTTCCTTTCAACATATAAAAATGAATGACGTTGCTGCTGATTTCTGGGATGGATGAGAACATGACGCAATCAGCGGGATACGCTGCTGACTGTCAGCAAAACCAGGCTTTTGTTGATTATCCTGATTTCGTACAGTGCTTCCTTCCCTGATCCTCTGTCTATCTGTCTTTTTGTTCTGTCTAGAGTAAGCTGGCCTTTTACCAGCACGGGTCCTCGCTCCTTGGCAGTTTGCAACCCAAGGGTGCCTCTGAATGAGGGAAATATAGAAGAAACAAAAGACAATAATAGCGTTATGAAATAGTTCTGTTCCATATTCGACTGAGCGGGTTTCCGAATTTTTATTGGTCAGTTGCATTCCGGGTAATCTTTATGTACAACTTGCATTCCAAGACGTTGGGACCTCCTTGGCTGTGCAGATCGAGGATGTGTGGGGGTTTCTGCTGTTGGCCTCCCCCCACCCCATCTCCCTTAGCCCCCACCAGGCCCCCTCCCCCTAAAAAAAGAAAATAATAGTCACAAATTGTGTAAATTCTAACCCCTCCCTCCAAAAAAAAGAAAAAAAAAATCACAAATTGTGTATATTCTCTAAATCAACCAGCTGTTCAACAAAATGCCAGTCTAATCCCCTTCATATTGGAACACTAATATATCATCACTTTAAATGCGGTTATTATTGGCAATAACCTGATACCTATAAATACCATTCTTACCTTGACGGTCATTACCATTATTTGTAAATTGGAATTCTTCGGAAAATTAGAAAAAAACGGTAAACATCGTGCACCAGGTTTATGCTTCTGCGAATGCTGAGTGCACGCAAAATTGAAGTCTCAAGTTTACTAAAGTTGCAAGAGAACACCATTCATGCCATCACGTGAATTCAAGAGATAACGTCATTTTTTGTCAGTCACTTCCGATGACCTCCGTCGGTGCCACGCCCAGATGCTCTGCCAATCAATACATAATCGTTATTCTACGACTGAGTTACCCGAGAGTATTTAGACAGCACAAGATTCAGGAATGACTGTAGAAGTAGTCGTGGATGTCAAAATTTGTTGATATATATATATATATAATATATATATATTATATAATTATAATTATATATATAATATAATATAATATAAAATATTATAAAATATATTCTAAATTGAATTTTGTGATATATAATATATATTATATATATATATATAATATAATATATATATATATATATATATAATATATATATATATATCATAGATATATATATATATTATTATATATTAAATAATATATATCTATAATAAAAATATAGTTTAATATAATTTTATATTAATAAGTCTCTATGAATATATATATAAATATATATTATATATATAGTATAATATTATAAATATAATATAATAATAAATATTATATAATAATTAATATATATAGGAATATATAGTATATATAATAATATTATTATAATATATATATATAATATATATATATTTAATATTATATATATATATATTATTATTTATTTTTTATTTATATATATATATATATATATATATTATATAGAGAGAGAGATAGAGAGAGAGAGAGAGAGAGAGAGAGAGAGAGAGAGGTGTGGGTGTGCGGGTGTACATATATGCATTATATATGTGTATGTATGTATGTACGTATGTATTTATATTAACATGCAACCTTCTTTATTATTGCTGTGACTAGAACAAATGCACACACCGTCCATCACGTTTGTCGAAGTAATTTATTTCTGTCCAGATGATGTGAGGTGACAATGATTCCAGTTCGAGTAAAATATAGACATGAAATTCATGCTCTTGAGTCCTTCTTATGATCAATATAGGCCATACAGTAGCGAGAAAAAATGAGATGCACATTTCAAGACGCAGACGAGTGACCCTAGAACAAGCAACTCTGCCTTTTCCTTATTTTGGATCGAAATCGAATCTTCTTCTTTCTCACCGTTATCCCTACATTAAGGGGTCGGTCACCTGATGCACCTTCTACGCTGCCTTCTATCAAAGGCATCATCAGACGTGGTTTATTGTTTGACAAAGGGGGTTTTGACGACCGCATGCCCTTGCTGTCATCAATCACAGTTATCGGCGGTGGCTTGGCTTTTTACTGAAGAGTATGACTGGAAGGAAGTAGTTTCCACAGTTATTGGCAGTGGCTGTGACCACAGGGTCATTGGATCGAAATCGAATATCCCTCTTGTAACTTTGCCCTCTCGCTAAATCCCGAGATGTGCTATACTAGTATTGTTCCGGCGCCGTTTTTATTTTATTTATTTATTTTTTTTTTTTTGCCATGCCCCTAGGTTAGGTTAAGTTTTGGGTTGGGTTAGGCTAGTGGGGTGGGGAAA
Source organism: Macrobrachium nipponense (assembly GCF_015104395.2). NCBI lineage: Eukaryota > Metazoa > Arthropoda > Malacostraca > Decapoda > Palaemonidae > Macrobrachium > Macrobrachium nipponense. The sequence goes on along the minus strand of NC_061090.1, from coordinate 49,783,313 downwards.
ACATAAGATTATTTTCAAGGCGATTCTATGGTTAGTTTTTAACATATGGCATCCCGCTTTTTTCAGGGAGTCTTGGTTCTACTTGGTTACAGTTTCGGAATATGCCTGACAGGCAGCTCCACTTCACGATAACTCCGATAGATATAATAGCCCTGCTGAGAGAGAGGAGAGAGAGAGAGAGAGAGAGAGAGAGAGAGAGAGGAGCGGTAAGTTAAAGTAAAGTTAATGAAATTGTCATGGGCCGGCATTCCTTCGCTTCAGCGGACATACCTTGGGCTGAATTAGCAAATGAATCAGGGGTTCGAAAACCGGATGATTTAGAGAATCACTTCGGGTCCAGCTCATTTACATCGTTGTGTAGGATGATGCTCAGATGAAATTTTCTAGACTAGCAGGCTCCTCCTCCTCCTCCTCCTCCTCCTCCTCCTCCTCCTCCTCCTCCTCAGGTAGGTAATAATTCTAGCGGGATAAAATGAGATTCGTTGGGGGGAACCCGCAGTAGTAGCAACAAAAATAGTGATGACTATAATTATGACAATGATGGCAACTTAAATATAGTTTTAGTAGTGATAACGATAATCTTCGTAAAACATTCTTTATTGTTGTTAGGTATATAACCTACAGCTGCAATGATAATGAAAAACGTTTTATACAGTGTGATAACATAAAATGATCTAGGTATATCTGTACCTTAACTTATTAGATTAGGTTTGGTGGGGCAGAATAGACCCAGCTGCCTTGTCAGATAATCGACAGGCTAACAACCGGGAAAGAGGCAGACATTTTTTTTATTAGTAACGTAAGACCACTTTCATGTGTCTTAAGGACGCTTAGAATATTAGCGTATTAGTTCTAGTATATGTACAGAAGCAGATGGAATCGTCTATAGCGACGATCTGACGGGAGTAAGACATAGAAAGAAATCCAAATCGACCAGAGCCAATAGTGCCGATAACGGAATTCTATTACCCATGTAAAGTGGTAATAGAATTCTCTTACCTGACGCCAAACTTATATCTCTTAGAAAGACAGCAATGTGCAGAAGTAACGCAAAGGAGCGCTGTGTGATGGTTGATGGGTTTGCCCAGTAATTTCCGAATTCCAGATGTGAATCTTAGGAACGCCTGATTCTCACGTGTGCGACTTGCCTTGAGAATCTGCAGGGATGGGAATCTTGAGTGTTTACATTATTATTATTATTATTATTATTATTATTGTTGTTGTTGTTGTTGTTGTTGTTGTTGTTATTTTGTCTCATTCATCCGTTTTGAATGGGTGGTATTTATAGTGTGGGGTTCCGGGTTACATCCTACCTCCTTAGGAGTCCATCACCTTTCTCCATATGTGCTCTGTTTCTAGTAGCACGCTCTTGTGCGAGAGTCTTGGAGCTATTTCAGCCTCCAGTTCTTCCAGGTTCCTTTTCAGGAATCTTGGGATCGTGCATAGTGTTCCTAGTTTTGTTATTATTATTATTATTATTATTATTATTATTATTATTATTATTATTATTATTATTATTATTCTTATTATTATTATTAGGGGATGAAATCTGTTCATATGGAACAAACTCAAGATGGCCAACGGTTTGGATTTCAGGCTTCCAAAGAATATGGTGTTCTTTAGGAAGAAGTAAGAGAAGGTAAAGTAAAATACAAAGAAAAGATCCCACTTATTAAAAACGAAAAAAATAAATTAACAAATTGGCAAACAGATAAAAAATATATTAAAATTGATTGTTAGGGGACGTAATTTCAAGCGCCAAGGCAATATTATACGTATATATATATACGGTGATGATATATATATATATTATATAAGGATATACTATTGTATATAATATGTATTTACATGTATATATATATATATATATATAGGTGTGTGTGTGGTGTGTGTGTTGTATATACTAATCTATATATATATATAGTATGACATATATATATATGTATATATATATATCTATGTAGTATATATATATATGGATATAATATATATATGTATTTATAATGTATTTAGATATATATATAATTAATTATATATGATATATATGTTATTTATTATGTATATATGATATACGATATATATGTGTGTGTGTGTATATATATATATATATATATATATATATATATATATATATATGTATATATATATATATGTATATATATGATATATATATATATATATGATGTATATATATGTAATATATATAATATATATATGTATTTATATGTATATATATATATAGATTATATATATATATATATATTATATATTATATATATGTATATTATATATATATATATATATATATATATATATATATATATATATATATATATATATATATATATATATTAAACGCAGGGTACTCTTGACAAGAAAATATAGATCAACATTATGTATTCGATACAAAAACGTTGCAGATGAAAAATAGCTTAAATTTATATCATTCATTTTGGCTGGAAATGTACTGTTAGTGCTGTACGTCGAATAATCAGCAAAGAGCAGGGATCTGACAACTCGCCTGATATAGATATAAGATGCGGCAAGATCGAAGATATTTTATTGCACAAACCTCCTCAGGACGAGTGAGCACCATGCAAATCAGAGGCTACTTAGAGGAATCATTGCTTTTTAATGAGATTGCGTATACATATATACAGCGCCTCATGGCGTGAGAGATGTGTATTTCTGGTGATAGAAGTTCACTCTCGACGTGGTTCGGAAGTCACGTAAAGCCGTTGGTCCCGTTGCTGAATAACCACTGGTTCCATGCAACGTAAAAAACACCAAACAAACAAACAATATATATACATACATGTGTATGTATATATAAATAGATAAAAAAATTAGTTTCTCATTTTTTAATATTTGATGATGGACTTGGCTGTATCAATGATGGACAAAAATTAAGGAAACCTCATATAGTGTTATTATTGAAAATAACTTAATACTGACACATAACCTCTCTCTCTCTCTCTCTCTCTCTTTCTCTCTCTCACTTTTTGAAGAATGACATGCCATGCCCTTCCTCCTCTTCATGGGCATCACGTAGCTGCAAGTAACAATTGCGCCCGGGCACCGAATAAGGCAAACAACAGGTTAATTGGGCATGCAGGCAAACTCAGCATTTAAAATTACTTCTCGTAAAGGCAAGCGTATGCCCTTTACTTTTTGCAGGGTGGACACGTAAGTGCTGGGAAATCATGGGGCATGGGGCTATTGTTAAGTGGAATGTGAATGGGGAGAGAGAGAGAGAGAGAGAGAGAGAGAGAGAGAGAGAGAGGAGATAGAGTGGGGTAACCGAACTCCAGAGATGACACGAAAGCACGTGTGAATGGGTATTTTTTTTTATGTTGAAGCCAATGGCTCCGTTCGAGTGACTCTTCAGCAATTGCTTGTGTGAGAATTCCCCACCCCCGTGCAAGGGCGTCTTTATTTCCAAGCCCCCCCCCCCCCCCCCCCCCACCCCCCGCCCAACCCTCCCCCTGGGATTCTAGCTTTGTAGTGACAGGGGTATCCGAGAAGTGCGTGGAATTTAGTGGTCATTGGGGCTATAACTAATGATTTCGCGAGCGTTAATGGTCATGCTTGCGTTTTTCTTCTCGTTAGCGGTGGGCATTCAAGATCTGTAGCTGTCGTCTCGGCTCATCCTCTTTCGTTGGCGATGAAAATCTTATTAAAAAAAGCTAAAAAAAAGATGAAAGAAAACTAATACTTGCAATGACAGGTTCTCTGGGGATTTAGAAAAACTCCACACTAAAAGATAAGTAACAGAAAGGAAAAAAAAAAAACATTGCTTCAATGGCGTGTGGGGGAAGCTTAGAAATCAACACCCTGTCACGATCGACGATTAGCGCAGGAAAAACGACCGAGGCTTCCCAGTTAAAAAGTCAACGAAATCATCCCCAAAACGATTAAGCAAGATGCGTTTCCCTGATAACGAGGACCCTTGCTCATGTCATGTCTCCTGTCAGGCTGAGAGAAATAAGTAAAAAATGTTCCCAACTCTCTTCGGCACAATCGAGTTTTCTGTATTTCTGTACAGCGTATAATTCTGTATGAAGCTCAGCCACGGCCCTTGAAACTCTCAGCCATGAAACTTTCAGCAGAGGTCCATGAAACTTTCAGCCACCGCCCGGTGGTGGCCTGTGTTGTTTGCACATATAGCAATGTCAAACGCACGATTATGGCTAACTTTAACATTAAATGAAATAAAAACTTCTGAGGCTAGAGGGCTGTAATCTGGTATGTTTGATGATTGGAGAGTGGATGACCAACATACCAATTCACAGCCCTCCAGCCTCAGTAGGTTTTAAGATCTGAGGGCGGAGAGAAATAGTGCGGACGGACCGACAAATAACGATCTCAATAGTTTTTTTTAATAAAAACTAATGAAAATCAAGTCTCCTTCGTTAATTTATTCATTCGTTCGTTTATCATTTAATTGACTGAAGCAGCTGAGACGCCAGGTAACTTCCACAATCAGTCGACGACTGATATATCACCTGACTATTGATGCGAGTGTATGTATGGTTTCTTAATGACTGGTATACATTTATGAATAGTTCTTAATTCCTTTATATTCATTTATTTATCAGTGATGTATTCTCTGAAAAGCCCATTCATCTATTCTTTGCTTTCCTAATAGGAATAGTAACCTCATTCATAAATACTCATAGTAGCATGATCTTGAAATGGAGAAACGAATCCACAGTTATATATGGGCACAGAGAGCTTTCGGGAATGTGTCCGATTCCCTTTTTCAATCAGATTGAAAAGGGGAGTCGAACAGTTTCCCGAAAGCTCTATGTAGAGATTTTTCTAAACCTATGTACCCACACATAACTGTGGATTCATATCTCCAGTAGTCTCATTCTTTCTGTTATCCGAAGTTTCCCAAGAATGTCCCAAGGTCCCTTTCCAAACACTTCTCGGCAGATAATATCGTATTGCGAAAGCGCTTCCATTGGACGTGTGATTCAACAAACCAACGCAAGAGCATGAATGCCAGGCACTCGAAAATATTCTCTCATTTATAGAGTATGGACTTCAGTTGCTTGCTCACCGAATGGAGGCTCATGCTTTCCTATGAGCGTCATACCTTCCTTGACCTTGGAGTCACGTACAAGCCGAATTCCGCCAAGTACTTCAAATCATAGTAAACGCACCTGTTTGTACATCAGTGATAAGTGAGTGTTTTCAAATAATTCTAGTGAACGTACTATATAGTATTTCATTATTTTTTTTTTTTGTACAGGCTATAGTGCTTCCTTTAACTTGGTAAACGAGGGTGAGTGCTGACAAGAAATTTAGTTTAGCATGTACTATAGTACATTTACATTTGAGTGGTCCTTTTTATTTCGTGGGAGAACGAGGCACAGGGCGATATTGTACCGGTAGAAGAAGATGCTCTTTCTGTATGTCATGCAGCTTTGCAGAATGTTTGTCATATAAGTGACCTTGCTTTATTTGGTTTGAGGCCCTGTATGCATTATGACTTCTAATCAGATTAGTGCTGCTGTCTACTGTTTGTATTACTACTACTACTACTACTACTACTACTACTACTACTACTAATAATAATAATAATAATAGACCAGACGTGGCGTTGATTGACAAAATCAAGAAGTAAGTATCACTCATTGATGTCGCAATACCATGGGACACCAGAGTTGAAGAGAAAGAAAAGGAAAAAATGGATAGTATCAAGAACTGAAAATAGCAATAAGAAGGATATGGGATATGCCAGTGGAAATTGTACCCATAATCATAGGAGCACTAGGCACGATCCCAAGATCCCTAAAGGAATCTGGAAAAACTTGAGGCTGAAGTAGCTCTAGGACTCGTGCAGAAGAGTGTGCTCCTGGAAACAGCGCATATAATAAGAAAAATATGGACTCCTAAGGAGGCAGGATGCAACTCGGAACCCCACACTATAAATACCACCCAGTCGACTTGGAGGACTGTGATAGACAATAATAATAATAATAATAATAGTAGTAATAGTGAAGGTAATGTATGTCAGTATCACAAAAAAAGGAACTAAAAAGTCATCCAAACTTTGTAAGTTGTGGGCAGTATTTTCTCTCAGAAATGATGTTGTGATGTTGGGTTCGTCGTCTCCTGCATCTTATTTTTGACTGTTAGTCCCTGAGCGCCTAAAATTAGTAACACATTTCCTTAATTGTACTCGCAGGCCAGGCATTTGCATACTTCTAGTTGTTTGCTGGGGAGAGCGAATGAACGCAGAACTGTTTATTTTAACGGTTTTAGACCCTTAAACTGAACTTTTGAACTCAGCTCAGGCGACCTCTTTTTGTTTTATTTATTTATTTATTTAAAACTGTTTATTTCTTCAAAACAAATAGTCTCCTGCTATAATCTTCCGTACTTGATTTCCACGTGTAAATCTCATACGAAGAGGAGTTAGCTTCAAGTATTGTGCGCTTTTATACACGCGTTCTTGTGAGGCACATGGAAACAAAGGATTGACAAGGAATAACTTCAACTTCTCTATAGAAACACCCCGTAGTGGGATAGTCCCGTCAGTGTACCTTACAGGGTGCACTGTAGGCATTGCTAAAGATTCTTTGCAGTGTCCCTTCGGTCCTTAGCTGAGACCCCTTTCATTACTGTACTTCCATTTATATTATCTTTCTTCCATCTTGCTATCCATCCTTTCTTAACACCTAAGTGACCGCGAGTTCGTTTCTCGGGGATTCCATTGAGGTGTGAGTGACGTGTATTTCTGGTGATAGAAGTTCACTCTCGACGTGGTTCGGAAGTCACGTAAAGCCGTTGGTCCCGTTGCTGAAAAAGGACTGGTTCCATGGAACGTGAAAACACCATACAAACAAGAAACAGAAATCATCCACAGTCACTCGAAATTCGACTCTGTCGCAATAGCATTGGCGGGCTCGATTTCCCAACAAAAGTCAGTATACTACTCAGCATGGAGGCATCCTCAGATTATTATTAATGGCCTCTTCAAGCACCTTCATACTACACTTCAGACGATAAGGATGAAGATAGCAATAGGCAGAGGATATGAGATGGCCCTTGCAGTGGTGCCAGAGAATAATAGGAGGCCCAGGGAGGGACGTAGGCATGAGAGAGTGAGGGAGCCTCCCATGAATATTTCCAGCCTAATGGAGTGAGGATTACCTAGTAGAGGCCCTCCCATTTTGATGGTATCAAATTTTAGGGTATACCAGACATTCATGTCTATTATTTTATCTCTCTCTCTCTCTCTCTCTCTCTCTCTCTCTCTCTCTCTCTCTCTCTCCAACCTCGACCAACGACAGCCAGTTAAGTACCAAGAGAAAGCCCCTAAGCATTCATGTCTATTATTTTATTTCTCTCTCTCTCTCTCTCTCTCTCTCTCTCTCTCTCTCTCTCTCTCTCTCTCTCTCTCTCCAACCGCAATCAAGAACAGGACCTAGGGAAAGCCCTAGTTCGTCCTTGATCTCTTTTTTTACGCTTATCGAGCAGTTGGTAAGCTGAATAAGCTACCACTGAACTACGAGGCCTGAAATAGAGAGAGAGAGAGAGAGAGAGAGAGAGAGTCTTAGTGGGATTCCCTCTCCCAGTGATCTTATTTTTCCTTTCATCTATAAGGTCAGTTCATTGAAGAAATTGACCAGGCACTCTCTCTATCAAGTTGACCCTTTCATTTACTCATATATTCTTCGTCACCGGCCCTGGGTTAGGTAAAGACACCGCATCGCCCACCCAATTGGCCTCTTTACGGAAACTCTTGAGATGACGAGATATTATAAAGGCTATTAGAATACTTCCGAGACTTCTTCACCCAGCCAGTCTCTCTCCTTCATCTCTGTCCTCCCAACACTTCCAGATGATACATCATTTACATCAACATCTCCAATTCTCATCTAAAGATAAGGATACATACATAGTTCGTACATACACATACGTACTTACGAACAGGTTTATGTCTGCATTCTGGGCACGCTTGCGCCCATACACGGGGTATACGCGCACACAAGCCACTCCAGCGCACGTCTCCATATCCAGTACAGGGGTCCAGCCTTAATTAGGTACAAGTCGAATGACACTGCTCATTTCTCAAAAGTCGCAAACATCGCAAAAAGTAGAATCGGCAACATCGAGTCGCTGATAACATCGAGACCTTATACAACGTCATCGGTCGTGTTGTTGACGAAAATTATATCGGGCGTCCACGAATTAATTCGTCTTGTTGATTTTGCATTTTATCGGTGACAGTGTAAACAATTATCTCGAAATCGGGAAGCCATCGCTTCTTCTCGTTCGGAATTAGTTAACACAACGTGTTTTCATTTTTTGGAATTTTTTTTTTGACTGACTATTCTTTGCGATTTTTTCCCCGATTCGTTTGCTTCATTCTTATTGTCATTTAATATGATTTTCGCTTAAGTAAAATTGTGCAATAGATGTATAGATATAAGGAATATTATTATAAAATATTACGTTACAAAATTAATTCTCACTTTGTTTTTTTTTACTGTCTTTCTGTACTTGTGATGAAGCATTTTTATAGGTTCAACATAAGATAAATACAGGATTATAAAATGTAATGTTAATGAGAAACAAAAGACACTGGTTGAATTAATTCCGCCCTCCCTATTAAAAAACAAAAATGCCCATTTGTGGTACAAAAGAACAAGATTTTGGGTGACTGCTTCGGGAGCAGAGGTCTGTCAATATTTGCAAAGTGATAGATCCAAATTAGTCTTTTTTCAAGTGTGTTGAATTTGAAACTAGTACCTGTACTCGTCAGCATATTTATAATATATGTATGTATATAGATATATATATTATATATATATATATATATATATATATAAAACTGAGTTTTTTGCTATTCAGTAAAAATCACAAAGGGTAACCACCACTTGTGTCCGCGTGTATCTATATATATTATATATATGTATATATATATATATATATATATATATATATATATATATATATATATATATATATATATATATATTTACATACTGTATATTCATATATAAAAGTTTATTTATAAATTACAATTACTTATGCATATATATATATATATATATATATATATATATATATATATATTGGAGTTAGCAAACTGAATATAATTAAAGAGCGTAACTATATATAAATTACATCAGTGGCAAAGTCCTCCGAAACTAATACTACTTTCATTCCCTTAATTGCCAGACTGGTTTTGAGCCGAAATTATTTCTATTTTTAATCCAAAACAAAGTTTAGGACAGGTCGAAGAAGAATGATATTTTATCAATTTCTTTGTTTTTTCAGGAGAACGGTTTCGTCTCTATCTAATGTATCCAGCTCTTGAGCTTGCTATTTAGTTGTCATATCAGCTGGTGTGCTTGAAGGGGATTGCGTGGTCTCGTTCAGTTTCTGATGTGGGAAACTCTACGTTTTTACTATACCATGTTTCATGGATATTTATAACTTTGTTTTTCTTTCTTTTTCCTTTTTTTAGCGCTGTTTTATTGAGTGTCCGTTTACGTCTCTCTCTCTCTCTCTCACACACACACACAGAAAGAGAGATAGAGAGATAGATAGATAGATAGATAGATAGAGAGAGAGAGAGAGAGAGAGAGAGAGAGAGAGAGAGAATACTGAAGGAGAAAATTTAACTATAACACTGAAAGAAATAGTCCTATTGGTCCTAGTCCATTAGAGGCACATTACAATTGGACCCATTGTTCCTCTGTTATCAAAAGCAGGAATGACGTACCTGGTTCTCAGTCGATTGTGGAGGATCAGAGCCAGAGTGACGAAGGGAGCTAACTTTTTTTTCAGGTCGGGATAGTTTGTATTCTCGGGTAATATGGTGAATAAGGAGACAGGGATATTCTGTTTTACTTGGAGGGTCTAGACTCTAGGGGGAGGGAGGAACCGGCCACCCACTCTCTCCCCGCCAGATCGGGGCACGGCGCTCAAAGTTAGAGTAGGAAGGTCAGGTCAGATTAGGTCAGGACACGGCATTCGTGGAAAGGATATGATATCTCAAGCCGACCCCTGTTACTCTGTATCCGCTTCTTATTCTCTTATTATTTCTTTATTCTCTGTCGCATTGCACTAAAAGCACATTTCACATCTGGCCTTTTATCGTAAGCCTTTAATTCGCAAGGCTAGTAATGCCAAGTCTTTAGGATGTTTAAGCGCCAGTTTTTATTTTCTGTAAACGAAAACAATTGAGATGGCTTTGTCTGTCCGCCCGCGCTTTTTCTGTCCGTCCTCAGATCTTAAAAATAAAAAAAAATATGAAAAAAACAAGAAAAACTACTGAGGTTAGAGGGCTGCAAATTAGTATGTTAATCATCCACCCTCCAATCATCAAACGTTCCAAATCGCAGCCCGTTAGCCTCAGTAGTTTTTATTTTATTTCAAGTTAAAGTTAGCCATAACGTGCGTCTAACAACGCTATAGGACAGGCCACTACCAGTCCGTGGCTGAGTGTTTCGCACAGCATTATACGCTGTGCAGAAAACGCGATTGCGCCGAAGAAACCTTAGGCGCGTTTTTTTACTTGATGATGTGATTATTCCAAATAGAATGAGGAGCACACGCGATCACTCCATTTACCATTCATGACGGGTCCCAGGGATCTGCAGAGGCTTCTGATCTGATCAAGCATGACTATCTGTGACCTGACTGACGGCTCTTGAGCGCAAGCAATATTGCAGGGTTCGAAGATTGGCTCAGACTTGCTTCTGAATTCGGTGCACCTTGTCGCTCAGTTTCTAATTGATCTCTGTGCTTTTCTTTCAAGATAGTCTCTCTCTCTCTCTCTCTCTCTCTCTCTCTCTCTCTCTCTCTCTCCTGATTTTGATGTACCAGGCCGCTAAGTTTCTAATTGATCTCTGTGCTTTTCTTCCATGATCGTGTATCTCTCTCTCTCTCTCTCTCTCGATTCCGCTCCTCCCTTCCTTCTCTCTCTCATTCTCCTGCTCATCCTCTCTCTCTCGTTGCCCCTGTTGGGCAAAATTTTCCAACATATCCCACTCGACTTTAAGAAAAATGACTCTGGGTATAATAAGCCATTAAGATTTTTCATTCTATTTGCGCGATATGGCGCATATTTTCAGCTTCTGTCATGACCAAAAGTGACGAAAATTTGTCGAGTTTTTGAACAAATTTGTTTAGTTAAAAAAAACCGTTTACGTCATCAGAAGTTACTAAAAGATAAATCTCTTTAAATGCCATCCTTTCTCTTTTTATTTCTCTTGTCTGTGAGCCTGGAGGCAATTTCAGAGAGAGAGAGAGAGAGAGAGAGAGAGAGAGAGGACTTATATTTATCGATTCGAAAATGAAGATCCTGTAACTTAATTACTCAGTTTCAATACATTTACAACACTTTCTTCGTGAAAGTTGCCGCATAGGAACCTATGAGATGAAGGTAAGAAGAAAAAGAAACTCAGATCTGTTGAGCAATCACCAAAAACGTACCTGTAAAGAAAAGTAAGGCTGTAAGACCACTTTCCAGTCGAGAGAAAGATCCTTAGTAGCTTAGTGACTGGTCGAATAGCATTTAATGTATTCAAGTCCGGAAGA
>NC_061090.1:49761748-49766748 GCF_015104395.2 Macrobrachium nipponense | reverse complement strand
TATATATATATATAATATATATATATATATACTATATATATAAATATATAAAGTTTTCTTTTTGTCCACGAAGGAAAAAATGAAAAAGCGAGATAGCCGAGTACTTTCGGTCCTTTTCAGGACCCTTTACTGAAGTTTGCCTTCAGTAAAGGGTCCGAACAGGACCGAAAGTACTCGGCTATCTCGCTTTTTCATTTTTTCCTTCGTAGGCAAAAAAACCTTTATTTATACTAGTATCACGTTTTATATACTTCGTGATCAAGTTATTCATATATATATATATATATATATATATATATATTCAGACTCATTTTTGGTATCTATTAATATGATCAATTCTATTTTGTATGCTAAAGCAAAACCCGGGTAAGTTGTTCGTTGGAATTGTGTCGCGAGAAACCTAGTATCTCACCTTCAGTATCAGCGCCTCAATGGCGTGGTCGGTTTGGTCTTGGCCTGCCACCTCTGTAGCCGCGAGTTCAATTCTCGGGCATTCCATTGAGGGGTCGGAGATGTGTATTTCTGGCGATAGCCGTTCAGTCTCGACGTGGTTCGGAGGTCACTTAAAGCCGTTGGTCCCGTTGCTGAATAACCACTGGTTCCATGCAACGTATAAGCACCATACAAACAAACAAACAAACAAAACCCTCAGCATCGGCTACCGGGTCATACGATCACGTTTTCTGGCATTTCTTTGCATTTTGCCGCCAGCATTGGACCTTGTAGCAATAACTGATTGATTTATATGTAACTATCGGAGCAAATTGGCTTGACGTGGTGGCATAAGTGTATGCGATTATGTCCATCACTGTAGCGAGCTTACAGTACTTCAAGTGTTGATTAATATCAATAAATAAATAAATATAAGGTAACAGCTATTTGTGTGATGTCGCTATTTGATATTGCATTCCAGTCATCATCAATATCATCATCGGCATCTTTCATATATAAGCGGAAAGATGTTGATGTCCATTCTTTTTTTTCAGTTTTATGAAGACTTGGAACCATAAGATCAACGTTGTGGAATTTCATTATTTTTTAGTCATTTATACTTTATATATATATATATATATATATATATATATATATATATATATATATATATATTATATATATATATATATATATATATATATATATATATATATATATATATATATATATATATATATATATAAATGCCACAGCTTAACCGAAAAGTAGATTCTTAAACATGGAGAGAGAGAGAATGGAGAGAGAGAGACGAGAGAGAGAGAGAGAGAGAGAGAGAGACTAACTATTAACACACACACACACACAAAACTCACTTTCACATCAGGATTGATGTTGGGACAGAGAACACATGAAACAGAAGGCTGTTGTTAACTCAGCCTCCAAAATGAATGTGCGCGTCCGTCCCTGAACAAGATAAAATCCACAATGTCAGTTCCGAAAACTGTCCCTTTTTTTAACCAGGTAGCCGCCACTGTTACAAAACCAAATGAACTTTACCAGCTGGAATGTATTCGCGACTTCCACAATTTATTTTCGGTGTGCAGTTTTACATTTAAATCGCCTCCTTTTCTGGTAGGTCTCGCTTTTGATTTCCTTTCATCGTTTCTCTATTTTAACTCTACTCCAGCCGAGATCCTTTTATATATATAATATATTATAATTAATATATATAATTATATACAACAATATATATATATATTTGAGTCATATCACATTACCGTGATTCATATACATACATCGAGCTACAGATGTCCTTTAATATCTAATTTGCTCGATCTCGGAATAATATATTTTCATATATATTAACCCCTTCGGTTAACATACATGAAAATATATTAATTCCGAGGTAGATCGAATTAGATATTAAAGGACATTTGTAGTTCGATGTATGTATATGAATCACGGTAATGTGATATGACTCATATATAATATATATATATATATATATATATATATATATATATATATATATATATATATATATATTAGGATCTCGGCTGGAGTAGAGTTAAAATAGAGAAACGATGAAAGGAAATCAAAAGCGAGACCTACCAGAAAAGGAGGCGATTAAATGTAAAACTGCACAGGACATTTGTAGCTCGATGTATATATGTTAATATATATATATATATATATATATATATATATATATATATATATATATATATATATATATATATGTGTGTGTTGTGTGTGTGTGTGTGTGTGTGTGTATGTGTGTGTAACGCTGGTCGTTCAAGCAACCTATGATTTGTGCAGTATTGGTATCGGTAAAACCTAAGAAGAAGAAATCCCTAACGCCTTTGGTTCTTAGTCTGTGTTGAAAATCTTTGGGGTAGGCCATGCGCCGACAGCCTCATTCTCCAATTAGTCACTGCGAATCGAAAATGTAGAGGTTACATTAATAAGAGGCCCGTCTGACCTCCCCCGGTTACCCCCTCTCGGGATTGAGTTGCAAGTTGCATTGCTGGTTTCACTTTCGCTTCATTAGTCAGACGAATCGTGATTTGGTTGTATTGGTAATCGTTCTGTAAAATGCTCGCGCGGCCGTTCATTGTATTACTTAAGCCAGGGGTCCCTTTGGCGTTGTCTCTGTTACGTGCGTTTGTCTAATTTTTTTGGTTGGCCTGTTGGCAGTACGATAAAATTTCAAGTTTTCTTTGCCACCGCCGCTTGTATGCTTGAGGATTGCAAATTTAATATATTTTTTCTAGGGTATAATGGCCCCATCGTCATCGTCTTACGCAATCTCTCACGCTGTTGATTTTATGGCTTTATTGTGACCCATTGTGGTCGCACCTACATCGTGTGGTTTGTTGCTTATTTCATTTATGCATGTTCTTTAAAAAGTTAACGACCTTCGCCCAGTGCAAAAGAGGAGGCTCCTCTATATGAGCTAGGAACTGTCATTGTTATCCTTTGTTACCTTTGTTAACTCAAACAATAAAACTATTGTTATTGCTATTGAATTCTTGTCTTCATTGCTTGAGTTATTCCTCGTCAGGATTCTTTTGTTATTACTGTTGAAGTCGTTTATTTTCTGAAACTGTTAAATATTCCACCAGGAAGGTTGTTTAGGTAGATTCAGTTCTATTTTGGAAACATGACGTCATCCTCAATTGCTTCACAGCTCTTCGTTTGACGAAATCGTCGACAGCCCTTCCAGGGGTGAATTCTTTCCTGATAGGAAATGCCGATTACGGGTGAAAGTTGTTATACGTGTTGGTTTTATGATCTGCGTGTTTCTCTCCATTATTGAAAGAAAGAAATAAAGGTGAAAGGTTGCGGAGAATGGGACAATTTTAGCAAGAGGAAGTGGAGAGATAAACGAAATCTCCCGCAGAGCGTCTGCAGATAACTGAATAAAGTTGCGCCATCTCACGTTACCCATCTCTCTATGATAGTAGTTGTTTTTGAGACACATTTTTATCGAATTAAATCAGTTAGTCAATGAGTTAATCCCGAAGGCGTTTTGTGCAGTTGATAAATATTTTGTTTAAGTTCAGATAACTTTAAGCTTCGTTGCATATTCTGCGTAAGTACAAATAAATGACTGGACTTAAGATTGCCTCAATTTGGTCATAAGGCTTAAAATTCACTTGAGTTGCTGATTGTCTGTAGTCATTGGACTGGCTCACATGAAGTAGCTCTCTCTCTCTCTCTCTCTCTCTCTCTCTCTCTCTCTCTCTCTCTCTCTCTCTCAGTTCTAAGAGCATGATCCTTTATTGAGATTGTTCAGCTTCCTTGAGGTACCAGTATTGTTGACGCCCACAGTCATAAGTGCAGGTGAAACTTGTAGTGTCGTGAGAGAGAGAGAGAGAGAGAGAGAGAGAGAGAGAGAGAGAGAGAGATTCTTTAATACCTGGCAAATTAACCTGTCATTCCCACAAGCCCGTCCCGAACAGAACCCCTAGAACAGTCAATAGTCCTACTACTATTGCTATATTAGATTCACATCAACCGTGCTTTGACGTCTAGGCCAGTCCCTTACGACGCTCCTGATTGGCTGGCTGTTGATAAGCCAATCACAGGGATGGAAACTCCCAGTCTCTCTCGAGAGAGTTCACATAGGCAGGATGCATGTTCCACCTCTCCTGAAAGACGTATCCCTCAGAAAACGTGGAACATACATCCTGCCTATGTGAACTCTCTCGAGAGACTGAGAGTTTCCAGCCCTGTCATTGGCTTATCAACAGCCAATCAGGAGCGTCGTAAGGAACGGGCCTAGACATTAGATGCACGGGTGACGTGAATCTACTATACCACTACTGCCACCGCTACCTCACAAATTCCAAAGAGAGAGAAGCAGCAGCCGCCGCCAGACGTCGCGTGAATGATAGACTCCAATGAAGCTCAGCATGGGAGCCTCCCCGAAGAGGCTGGTCCCTAAATGCACCTTTTTACTGTCAGGTAGGGAGAGGAGGTGTCGCTCATCTCTGCAGGGCCACTTTGGGAGGTAATTGAATTTTTGAATTGTTTTCTCCACTTCGGGAACGCAATGAATATGAACCAGTATTAATTGTTTTTTCCCTCGAGGAAGGTCGGGCGAGGGATGGATAATTTCAGCAGATGGGAGGCTGGGTGTCTGTCTATTGGAGTTTCTTCGGAAGTATTGGGTCTTTCGGAGAGTTCAGATTTAAAGGCTTCAATTAAGAACTGACTTCTGAGCCTTTTGGTTGCCGATTTCTTATTGAAGTTCGGTCATGTGAATCGAATTCTTCATTAAATACAATAGTTACCAGAACCTGTACCGAAGACAGTCAACTGATTTAGTATTGAATATAAAACTTTTAAAGGGATGACGCAGTCAGAGGTGGTTTTTTCAAACTTACATCAGGGTATATCATTCTATTTTGCTTGGTTAGCCATATAGGTACTATAGCTAACCAAGCACCCCAAAGAGACATTAGACCAACAGTATGTAACCGATTGATCTGACAGAAAATATAAATATTGCAAAGTAAGACAAAGTTCGCTATGAAATGGCGAAATAGTGAATGTAATAT
>NC_061090.1:49751748-49756748 GCF_015104395.2 Macrobrachium nipponense | reverse complement strand
ACCCTCATGTGGTGCACTGTAGGCATTACTAAAGGTTCTTTTCAGCGTGCCTTGGGCCCCTATCTGCCACACCTTTCATTACTTTCACTGTACCTCCTTTCATATTCTCTTTCTTCCATCTTACTTTCCACCCTCTCATAACAATTGATGTATAGTGCAACTGCTTTGAGATTTTCCTCCTGTTACACATTTCAAACATTTTACTCTCAATTTCCGTTAAAGCGCTGAATGACCCCTTAAATAGTATATTCAACTATTCTATGCCTGTCCTTGTCTCTAGCTAGTTCTCTATGACGTTGTCTGTCTACCTGTCAGTCTCTGCATGTTGCTTCAACCCAAAAAATAAACTCATTTGAAAGCGAACATGTTCAGTGGTATTTTCCACCAAATTAACCAGTCGTTCTTTCTGTCAATCGCTGCAACAATCTTTCTATTTGCCGTCTCACTGTGCATCTGTCTGTCTGACTCAATATTACTTTAACCAAACGCAGATGTTGTGAGATAATTAAGAGGGCCAGATTGCACAAATGTATGAATAAAACTAATTCATAGCTAATCGGCCACAGCATATACCTTGAAAAACTAGTTCCCTCCCCCTTTCCCCTCGAAGGGGTGGGCCTCCTCCCACCCTCCCCCTAACCTCTCGCCAGGCTGTAATGAGCCAGAATGAGACACAAACGACAGTCATGGCTATAAAACAAGTCTTATGAGATGGCTCAATTTAGGGCTTAAAGCTACTGTGGCATAATTTATGATGCCCCCTCTATGCGTGCTGGCATTTGAAAATGAATGTCTCATTATTATTATTATTATTATTATTATTATTATTATTATTATTATTATTATATTATTATTCATAAAAATCTCATAATACATTGAGTCACTAAGATGGGGAAGAAATATACAGTGGTGTAAGTGTAACTGTTTATTAGAAATATGTATACAAACATTTGTATTTATATTTCTAATATATATTTACACTTATACCACTGAGGATTATTATTATTATTATTATTATTATTATTATTAATTATTATTATTATTATTATTATTTTAATTAATTATTAATTTATTATTATTTATTATTTATTATTATTATTATTTCTTATTATTGTTATTATTATTATTATTATTTATGTAATGAAGGCAAAAACCCTAAGTAGCCGATGGAGAAAGGAAAAAGAGGAGAATCATTATCGTTAGATACAACAGACAGATAACAACGGATAAAAAAAAGTGCAGTAGTTGACCAAAATCATCATCATCTTCGCCATTGAGAATGAAATTAAGTTTATGGCTTCCCACACCATGAATTTTATTATTTACGCTTGGAAACAGAAAGGACTGGAACCGAAGTCGCAGACACATTGAAGCACAAAAAGGTTTTAATTTTAGGGAAGAACGGGAACACGCGTAGGCAGAACTAACGGTGCAGTATTTATCAGGATGGCCAACATGCTGCAAATGAAACTCATTTGTACTTGCATGAAGTAGGCATTTAAAAGTGTGCTACATCTTGATTCAGCTGCGAGTGCGTCCTTGGTGCTATGCAGCTCTCTGCATTTTTAAGGAGAACACCCTTTTCCTGACAAAAATATGCATTTTGTATTCTTGAAATAGCATCGAAGAATTTTACCGTTTGGCAGTTTCACATTTTCTCCCCTGAAACATGGAATTTTTTTCCGATGATCCTCTCATGCACTATCCTGTATTTGGCGATAATCGCTGATCAACAAGACGAAGTCGTGACCGAGATGTCCTAATGGGAATTCGAGGAGGGCGGGTGGGGGAGGTGTAATTCGTGCTCATGACGCATAAATTGGTCACGAGTCTGGTTTCACGCTGAAAGCGATTGATCGACGCAATTGTTTGCAACTACTTCCACCTGAGGTTACCTGCGCGAATTCAGTGCCGTCAGACAAAACACTTTCCAGTCTCTGCTTTCACAGAAGGCTTCCTTTTACTGGTGATTGTCTGACTGTATGGTGTTTTTACGTTGCATGGAACCAGTGGTTATTCAGCAACGGGACCAACGGCTTTACGTGACTTCCGAACCACGTCGCGAGTGAACTTACGTCACTAGGAATACACGTCTCTAACCGCTCAGTGGAATGGCCGAGAATGGAATTCACGGCCACCGAGGTGACAGGCCAAAACCATACCGATCACGCCCGTTTACTGGTGAGCCACATGCACTACCTTGCTCCTTTTACGGAAACACACAGGTGCGCAAAACGCTTGCGTTGTCCCACTGTTTGGAAAATATACGGGCTGCTCTATGAGCAAGAGCCCGTGCTGGCATAAGGCCAGCTCAATCAAAAACAACGACCTGAGCATTTCAGTGGCAGGGTTGGTACGGCGTTCGCCTGCCACCTCGATGGCGGCGAGTTTGTCCCTTTGCTGAATAACCACTGGTTCCATGCAACGTAAAAACACCATACAAACAGAAATAAACAAACAAAAACAACAACCCACTGTTAAGCAATTAGAAACAATCAAAGTTTTCCCAAATCATTTTGATGCAAGTCGTTAAATTTTAGTTGCAAATAAACAAAAATAAGAATAAAATATATTTCATTACTTTTAGCTTTCTGTAAAAGAAAACTATTGAGATGGCTATTTGTCTGTCCGTCCGCACTTCTTCTGTCCGCCCTCAGATCTTGAGAACTACTGAGGCTAGAGGGCTACAAATTGGCACGTTGATCATCAACCCTCCAGTCATCAAAAATACCAAATTGCAGCCCCCTAGCCTCAGTAGTTTTTATTTTATTTAAGATTAAAGTTAGCCATGATGTTGTGTCTGGCACCGCTATAGGTACCTACAATACAGGCAACTACCGGGACGTGGCTGAGAGTTTCATGCAGCATTATACGCTGAACAGAAAACTCGATTACACGGAAGAAATTCGTCGCATTTTTTTTTGCTTGGTAATGTCTGATTTCGACCTAGATCAGTGAACATGCAAGCACAGAAAAAATAATTGAAGGATTAACCTAAACTTAGAAAGCGAATCAGTGCTTCTCCCAGACATTTTGCAATGCTGTATTCGCTTGCATTTGACAGAGAGTAATGTCCAGTCTAATTCGACAACGGCGAATCTAATTTCGGATTTCAAGATGAATTATCCCTTTCACGTGCAACAAGGTCAGCCGCGCTTAGAAAGTCAAGTGCTGAATTTATGTCACCACAAATCAGAGTTCGCGAGACGGACATAAATCGAGGTTTCTTTGTTTTGCTCTCCCAAACGAACCTACAATATTAACCTGTCAGGAAACACTCGTTAAAACTGAGACTGTTGCAGTCCCTCTACAGCCAAACTTCGGGATTCTATCCTTGCTTCCATTTTCCCAAGTCCCCTGGTATGGTGGTTAGTGTCGTGTATATGCCACTCAGGTGTCGCGGATTCGTGTCTCCCCCAGGCCAATGAAAAAATCCCCGGTTCTGTATAATGATCAGTTACTACTGCAGTGTGGGATCTACGGTGGGAAGTTGAAACCAACATTATTTGGAAGCTCGAATTTCAAATCAATGGCCCCTTTGGTGTGCTTGTTCCATACTAATAGGTTTCATCTACTAAAATAATAGTAGTAATAATAATAGACAAATTAGCAAATTGGAAGAGGGCATAAGTTTGCCAGTCCCGTCGGTCTCTATGAAAAAATTGTATGATTCGTGAGGCCACCTTTGTCCACTACGTTTAGCATTCCTAGTCGTTCACCCATTCAAGCACAGACCATACGCGACGTTGCTCATGTATGTTCTTCGAGTTTTATGTGAAATCATCCTAATGTTTTTATCCATTTTCTGGGTCCGTGTCCTATCTCGTTGTGACCCACTAGTTGAATAACACATTATTCATGAAGTCTTTTTTTCATTCCTAGTTATGGAACTTTCTGCTTCCTCCGATCTGTGGCTGGAAAAGTTCTTTGCTCTTTGAGCAACTGGATTCTGCATTCCTTTACAGGTCCCACACTAAGGTACATTACTTATCACCACGTTTAATGTAGATATTATTATTATTATTATTATTATTGTTGTTATTAATATTATTATTATTATTATTATTATTATTATTATTGTATGCTGGAAACAGACCTTCTTTCAAACATGTTATATTAAAAACAGTGGCAGAATTTACAGAATTGATTTTTTATCAAAATTGTTTCAATTCTCCTAAATGATTTGTTGTTCTGCACGCTGCTATTACTAAGCAGCTGCTTAATAATATACCAGCGTGCCAGAAAAAACAAATCATAAGGAGAATTGAAAGAATTTTGTATAAAATCTTTTATGTAAATTCTGCCATTGCTTTTAATAAAACATATTATTATTATTATTATTATTATTATTTATTATTCATTATTATTATTATTATTGTTTATAACGAATACACATGCTGACGGAAAAGCACGAAAAGGCATTGAATTGTCAGCGCAGGAAGATCATATATGATAGAAAAGGTGACAAACAAACAAAAATAAAGAACAATCATTAAAACCCAAGTTTGTTCCAGTGACTCACCCTCTTGTCTCACCCACACCCACACCTTCCCTACTCCCCCCCCCCCTTCCTCTCCGCCCATTCATAATGAAGCTAAAGTGAGGTCATACTCCCCCCAAGTACATCGCGTTGCTTTGCAATAAATCAGTCGATAATGCCCCACCTCCAACTGTACTTTTCTCCCTTTATCTGATAAATGCTGATCAGACACGGATTTGACATTCCACTAACGGGTTCTATTAAGGCAAAGCAGGGTGACGTGTTGATCTCTCTCTCTCTCTCTCTCTCTCTCTCTCTGGTTGGCTGGTTTAGTTTTAGACGGCCCTCTGCTTGCATGGGCCCTTGCCCTCAGGGAGTAGAGGCCTGGTGTGGAACACCACCGGCTTTGACTTAAAGATGTTGTTGGAGTGATGTCCCGTAATTCATTTAAACTCATATATAATTACCTCACACTCGTTTTGCTGAACTTAGTCTGATTTCTTGCATGACCAGGCTATTG
>NC_061090.1:49731748-49746748 GCF_015104395.2 Macrobrachium nipponense | reverse complement strand
GGGTGATAGATGTGTATTTCTGGTGATAGAAGGTAACTCTCGACGTGGTTTGGAAGTCACATAAAGCCGTTGGTCCCGTTGCTGAATGACCACTGGTTCCATGCAACATAAAAACACCATACAAACAAATGACATAAGGGTTGCTCAGATATTTTTCCCTAAAAGAGTAATAAGACATCGAATGGTGTACTCCATTATGTGGATAGTAGTCTCAGCTCCTTTTACGGCAGTACTTTGGATTCAGGGAACACAGGGAAGGGAAATACGATGAGTTCCACTCGAAGAGAATCATATTTTGATGGCTATATAGCTGCACCACTTTTTTTGAGGCATTTTGTTGTATTTCGCCTTTTCATTAGGGACAAGACAAATAGCAGATGTGGATTCGGCTTCACACATCTGCTCACTCACAAAATCCACAGAAGCTGAATGCTTTTAGCACCATTGAGGCTCACAGGCCCAAATTTAGTACGTAGAAATGAAAATTTACTTTTTGCTGACAGCCACTTTCCTCAACTACCAAGCTTTGGAATGTTCTCCAAGCTTCTGTTTTTCCAGACTTACAATATTACGGTTAAAGCTAATCTCTCCTCGTCTTGCATCCATCTTTCCATGTTTCATTCGGGTCTAGGCAAGTTAAAGACTTCAGTCTCCTTGCCCTGTTGACTATTTCACGTGAAACCAAAATTCGATCCTTTTGTGTGTGGTGTGTGTGTGTGTGTGTGTGTTTTTTCTTTGTCCACGGAAAATTTGTTTAATATGGAGTTTTATGATCCTCTAGGAATGTGAGTAATAATATTATTGTGGTGGTAGCAGTTAAACTAGGTAAAATTTACATAAATCCTCCATTCCTGTTTTACACGTTCACTCTGCGTGGCCATGCGCGCCAGGGTTTATCGCGTACCGATGTACTATATTCTAAAATGTTTGTTGATTTCCCTCTTCGCATAAAACTTTAGAATATCGAACTTCTTTAGGCTTCTGTCGAATGAGTATCCAATTATGAGACTAGACAGATTAATAAGGGCTGCGTGGAAAAATGATTGAAAAGTCCATCAATGCATCACCAGATACGGGTAAATAGGTCGATCGATTAGTAAGTTACTATTTTTGTGAATAGGTAAAAACAAATAAATTTGCAATTGAAAAGGTAAATAACGGGAAGAATTAAATAGATAGTTAAGTAAACTGAAATAAAGATAGATCAAGGAAACCTAATACGAACCCATTAATAGTAAATAAATCAAATGATTCAACTGAATAAAGAAAAAAATGCAAATAAATGAATGAATAAATGAATAAAAAAAATAAATGGAGGAGGAGGAGGAGGAGGAGGAGGGGCCCGTGAAGGGGAGAGATAAAAAGGAGAAGAAAATGGTTTAGGGGGAAAGGGCTTATCTTACCTCACATAGGAAGAGAAAACAGGATGAGGAACCTTTTTGACCGAGTGAGATAGAAAAGCAGAAAGTAAGAAAACTTTTGGTGGATATCTTTGATTATTATTGTTCACAAGTCATGAAGGCTTCCACTTCTGTTGAGAGGGTTCACAGCTGAGAAGAAAATAACGGAGTGAAACAATGTGTAGGAATATATTTACATTCTCTGCATGTAACTCACGTATATATATATATATATATATATATATATATATATATATATATATATATATATATATATAGATGTGTGTGTGTGTGCGTGTGTGTGTGCTAAATAAAGGTAGCAATGGTACGTAACGTTTATTTTTGTTTATTTTAGGATTGAGATTTGTCGAATACCTTAACCTTCCTTTATATTACCGTTAAAACCATTCTACCTTTCCTTGTATCACTGGCAAAAACCGTGCGACCCTCTTATATTACCGTCACAAACTGTTCGACCATCCTTTATATTACCCTCAAAAACCTTCTCAAGCCTCCCTTATATTGCCGTCAAAAACCATGCAACCCTCCCTTATATTACCGTCAAAAACCATTCGACCAGCCTTTATATTACCGTCAAAAACCATTCGACCCTCCCTTATATTACAGTAAAAAACCTTACGACCCTCCCTTATATTACCGTCAAAAACCATTCGACCAGCCTTTATATTAGCGTCAAAAACCATTCGATCATCTCTGATATTACTGTCAGAAACCATACAGCATTCCCTTATATTACCTTCAAAAAACATTCGACCCTCCCTAATATTACCGTCAAAAAACTCTAGCCCTCCCTTATATTACTGTCAAAAACCATTCGACTGTCCCTTATATTGCTGTCAAAAACCATTCGACTGTCCCTTATTTTGCCGTCAAAAACCGTTCGAAGGTCCCTTATAGTACCGTCAAAAACCATTCAACTCTCCCTTATATTATCGTCAAATACTGTTCGTCTCTTCCTTATATTGCCGTCAAAATCCATTCGACTCTCTCTAATATTACCGTTAAAAATAGTTCGAATCCCTTATATTACCAAAAAACCCATTCGACCATAACTTAGTATATTACCGTAAAAACCGTTCGAACATCACCCGCCCACCCACCCCCCACCCTCCGCCCTACACCCCCCCAACCTTTATTTTATTTTCCGTCACAAACTTGTCGACCCTCCCCTATATCACCGTCAACAACCGTTTGATCCTCCTTGTATTAGTTTTGATTTCATATATTCATGCACCGAAATAATTAATACATAAAAAGGGAAAAATAAACGAATCATGAGATAGTGAAGATGTTAGGTTTAAAATCAACACTATACAGAAACCAGGAGACGTTTGACCTCATGCTCTTAATGATTTAATTGGTAATGAAGATCCGACGTGATCTTATTATAATCGAGTCAGAGAACGTGATGGATTTTTCCATTTACTTCTTTAGGATTTCAACTGTAATTCTGGGATACGTGAGGTTACCTTCCATTGTTTAATTCAATTTCCTGTAGTTCACACGCACTACAATCCACGATGCCGTTGCTTTGAAATCTACAGGTAGACCTGCGGTTTTATACAGTAGAAATGTGCCATTCTCCCTGTCTCTCTCTCTCTCTCTCTCTCTCTCTCTCTCTCTCTCTCTCTCTCTCTCACACACACACAAAATTATACACGCTATGCATATATATATATATATATATATATTATATATATATATATATATATATATATATATTGTGTGTGTATACACACACACCACATATATATATGAATATATATATATATATATATATATATATTATATATATATATACATATTTCTCGTCATAACCTCCTTTATACCTGCACTACCTCTACCACAGACACTTTTATTTCGGCGCCCCTTATCTATCTATGTCTCCACCTATGCCGTCGTCGCCTCATATCCAGAAATGGCACAAAGCGCAGGTATGGGCGAAAAATGAATATTTATCTAAGCGAGTGGGTGTAGCAATTTCGTCCGATCTTGCCTCGCCGGTTTTTAGTTCTGGTACACCTGCGCTTCGAAAAAATAGTTATTGTCTTTTTTATTCTATCGTCAACGACCCTTGTTTTTTCTTTCGCCGAATAATTCACATCATTCCTCCTCCTCCTCCTCCTCCTCCTCCTCCCCTTTATTTCTTTACTCCTTCAATGGAAACTTGTCCCCTGATTCATTAAACTTTCATTTTACATATTACCGCCTCGCTCTCTCTCTCTCTCTCTCTCTCTCTCTCTCTCTCTCTCTCTCTCTCTCTCTCTCTCTCTCTCTCATGTGACAAGCTTCCAACTGATTAGGATAGAAGTATAACTCCTATGATGAACGTCAAGAGCTGCTTTCACACTCGCACATTCGTCACACCAGTAAATGTAATTTGGTAAAATAAGACCAAGTTTTATTAAAGGAAAAGTAGTATTTCAGCTTCTGTGTGTGGTGTTCAGGCTTTACCTTTTAACGATTCTTTTATTTTTTTTTTTTTTTTTTTTTTTACCGGTGGCCATCATAAATGTCATAAAGCCTCTATTGTTAGGCAGGGACTGGCTTTTACGACCTGGCGCCCAGTTTTTTCCATTCGAATTTTTTTTTTTTAAAGCAGGAAGGAATTTATGACTCCAACGGGCAAATGAAGTGTTTACCGTTGCTTGTATCTGTCCGTGCGTCTGTCCGTTTTCGACGTTGTATGGGGCTTAACAAATTTATCGTCTTGTCTTGCCTATGGGTGGGAGAAGTGGGTCCATAAGGGAACTCTTGGCTATTCTGCCCCGTTCTTGTACGTGTTCAGACGTTCACACTTCAAACAACGCCAAGGGTATTACGTAACTTGACACCTGTTTTCGGGTACATTACTTTATTGCTTCGGAAGGTATAAATTGCCGCGGTGGATGACTGTGCATTATCTTTTTTCAGTCATTCTTTTAAATCCCTTTTCATTTCATTTAGTGCTTGGCGATAGTTCATGCTGTCATGATATTTGAACTCGTTCTCTCTCCCTCTATCCATAACACTTTCTTATGTAGATATGTATAAATAAGAGAATGTAGGTTTTTGGCATAAATGAAGGCTTTCTGTGTAAATATGTCATGGACGACCAATCGACTAACTATACTTTCTTTTGTACTGCCCAGTGGCGATCCAATTCGATAGTTTTGAGGGAGATTTAGTCATAATTTCAAGATATATAATATATATATATATATATATATATATATATATATATATATATATATATATATATATGTGTGTGTGTGTGTGTGTGTGTGTGTGTGTGTGTGTGTGTCTAGCAGCAAAATTGTGACTAATGTCAAGGACTGTATAGCCTGGTATTTACTTGTGAAGGCAGTATGGCTCACAACCAATCAATGAATTAATCGGTCATTAAGTCAACTTCTGTGACCTCGTTAATCTTGACACGAGATAACTTCCAATCGATCTGTCTTTCTTTAGGTTGTCATCTGTCACCATATTAGTCGCGACGCCAGATAACTTACAATCATTCAGTGAGCCTTGTCATTAATTGCTGTTCCAGATAACTTGCAATTACAGTCTGCCATGAGGTCGTCGTTTGTGACCCCAGATAACTTATGATCAGTCAGCCAGTCTGTCATTAGGTTGTCCTAGACTGGGTGTTATCTTTGGGTACTCGCGTCTCTCTCTCTCTCTCTCTCTCTCTCTCTCTCTCTCTCTCTCTCTCTCTCTCTTTGGGGATGCTGAGGAAAGTTCTCATTTGATCAAACCTTATCTAGTGATATTGCAAGTTTTTTTTTGCAATTTCTAAGGGTTTCATTAGTTAAAGCCTTAATTAGTTTTACAAAACGCAATTTTACCAATTTTCAATTGTTTTCTCATAAAAATTTATCTATTTATGCCACCCACAGTTTCTGCAATTTTTGGTGGCTCACAGAACACAGTTTTTAGGCTACTAGCTTTATAACAAATTTCTAAAGGGTTTGAATGGTCTTGATAGTTATAACCTTAAATAGTTTTACCACAAACAATTTTTATACGCAATCAAAGGTTCTCAGTATCTCATATCATTCCCATTTTTCGTCTTAAGGCTTTCGGTGTCAAAAATTGTATCTGGCTATACTGTAATTAGGTATAGGTACCAGTCCCACTTTCTTAGAGTTTTCAAATGCAGTCAATGCCTAAATTATAACTAATTAAACAATGCTTGTTTTTCAAACATTTTTCAAGGCTTTCAATGACCAAAAACCTTAACCCCTAATACTACACTAATTTCATACATTTTTCACTTCTGGAACTCACAGCTGTTCAAGGATACTTTTTCTTTCGTAACTAAAAAGATAAGAAGGTTATAAACAATGGAAAAGGAAATAACTGAGCACTGGTGGTCTTGGGATTTTTATTTGTTTGTTTGTTACAAAGGGGACATTCAAAATACTACCAGGATGCCAAGTGGATCATGCATGAGCAAATCATGTTGAAAAACACGGTATGCTAACTATAATAAAACGGCATGGTTTGCCAACTCACAGCATGGTTATAATCATGGGACTTGAGCCCCAGTAGACGAAAATCTTTCAAAGAAAAAGTATTCCAGTTATAGGTGCTACGTCTTCATCCTGTATTCAAGACTATCATTGAGACAGGTTACAGACGTTAGAATTATTAAGTTGTAATGTCTCTCTTCAAGAGACCTTCGTCAGCAATTTAGACCTCAATTCGATCTCGATCATGGGAAGATAAAAGAAGATGAAAGACCTGCTGGAGTCGTTCTCCGGAGGTCTTGGTCATTCGGGATAGTCGTTGGATTCGATCAAGTAATCGTTTGCAACGAACCGGGTGGTAGGGGAGGTGCAAGGCTTTCGATTGCAAATGGGGAGCTCATTGCACAATGATGGGTTGCGTTGCAAGAGGTGGCGTCATCGTAAGCGTTTAGATAACGTGTTTTATGTGGCACCTCCGCTGCGATTTGAAAGCAACGGGAGTAAAACTGTTTTTAACTGATGATTGGAATGTTGTAGCTCTAGACGAGCAGTTTCGAGGCATAGTTTATACGAAGGAAATTCGGATACTTTTTACTTCAAGATTATGGAAATAATTTAAAAGTGTTAGGCTGAATGAAGAGAGAAGTGTTCATAAGTAAATCATATAAATATTATATAAGGAAGTTAAACATACACGCACATACTGTTATACATCCATGCATACACACACACACATATATGTATGTGTATGTATATATATATATATATTATATATATATATATATATCATATATATATATATATATCATTAGGCTTTTCTCTACACACGTGTGCTTCATACTTGCATTTTTGCGGACACTCGTCCATACACATACCATTGTATGCATATATGCATTTATATTATATATATATACCTATATACATACATTGATACATACGATATATATATATGTATATGTGTGTGTGATGCATAAATGTATATATGTATGTATTATATCATATATATATATATATATAATATGTAAATGTACGTTTATATATGCATATATGCATACAATGGTATGTGTATAGTTGTGCCCGCAAAAAAAGCACGTATTGATTACACGTGTGCATAGAAAAGCGTGGTCATTTACGCAATGCAATGGTTTTAAAACGAGTGGCATCCATTTCATCATTTCTCTCGGAGATGACGAGAGGAGTCTCTCATTTCCATCGCCTGGAAACGATTTAAGTATCGCCCCGACTCGGCGGCGTCGCTGCTCTGCGGGCAGATGCATCGCATTGCTGTATCGCATCGCTACACCCGAGTTCCGAGATTTGGGTGAGATCGCAATCTTAACGGGTCCGTTCGCCTAATTCGGGCCGGACATTTAGGGGTAGTTAAGAGCAGGAGTTATGACCTGGCGGACTGTAACATAGTCATTAACAGCGCTCTGCTTTTTTCTTTTTTTTTTACAGGTACATGAAAAAGAGGCATATCACCAGACGAGATTTGAATTAATTCAGGAGAGATTAGTGAATAGGTATGATCACGGCGTAGTAAGACGAGTCGTCAACTTACATACGTACACAGGTAGACGCACGCTTATATATATATATATATATATATATATTATATATATATATATATATATATATATATATATATACATAATACATATATATATAATATATATATATATATATATTATATATATATAAATATATATATATTGTATGTATATATGTACTATACATCATTATACCTATATATATATATATATATATTTATAAATATATATATATATACAAAGATATATGCCACGAAGGAAAAATAAACGAATGAGTAACTGCGAGACCTTTCGACGTTTCCACTTCCTTTACTCAGTAAAGGACGTGGAAATGTCGAAAGGTCTCGCAGTTACTCCTTCGTTTATTTTTCCTTCGTGGCATATATCTTTATTTATGGGATTTATCACGTTCCTAACTTTCGTGATTCAGTTATACATCTATATATATATATATATATGTATATATATATATATATATATATATATATATATATATATATATATATATATATATATAGAGCTACAAATGTCGTTTAATATCTAATTCACTCTACCTCAGAATTAATATATTTTCATATATTTAACCGAAGGGGAATTTATTCAGCGATAATAGAATTGCCGGCAGACGGGCACGAACCATTGACATCTTCAATTCCAGGACTGGCAGTGAAGCCTTAGCCCACCCCGCCACAGCAAGAGGATATAAGTTTATGCCGCCTCCCACCTCAAATACCTACCGCGCTCAGGTATTTTTAGTTTTGGAGGCTGCATCAAACCCACCTCGTCCTCGGTCGCATTATAGTGCTTTTGTCTGCACGTAGCCTTTATATAAGTCATATCACATTGCCGTGATTCATATGCATATATCGAGCTACAAATGTCCTTTAATATCTAATTTGCTCTACCTCGGAATTAATATATTTTCATATATGTTTAATCTAAGGGGAATTTATTCAGCGATAATAGAATTGCTGGCCAACGGGCACGAACCATCGACATCTTCAATTCCAGGACTGGCAGTGAAGCATTAGCCCACCCTGCCTCTGCAAGAGGATATAAGTTTTTTATGCCAACTCCCACCTCAAATACCTGCCGCGCTCAGGTATTTTTACTTTACTTTTGGAGACTGCATCAACCCCCCACCCTTTCCTCGGTAGCGGTTGTAGTGCTTTTGTAGCTCGATATATGCATATGAATCACGGTAATGAGATATGACTTATATAATGTGATATGACTTATATAATGGCTACAAGCAGCGGGCAAAAGCCACCGCAAGAGGATATAAGTTGATGCCGCCTCCCACCTCAAATACCTGCTGCGCTCAGAAATATATATATATATATATATATATATATATATATTATATATATATATATATATATTATATATATATATATATATATATATATATATAAATATATATGTATATATTATATATAGATGTATATATATATATATATGTATATTATATATATGTATATTATATATATATATATATATATATATATATATATATATATATTATATATATATATATATATATATATATATATACTATATATATATATATATATATATATATATATATATATATATATATATATATATATATATATATATATATATATATATATATGTATATTATATATATAGATATATTTATATATATATATATATATATATATATATATATATATATATATATATACACACACATATACATATACATATACATATACATATATATATATATATATATATATATATATATATATATATATATAAAACGATGATACCCTGGATGCTGGTTCGATTCCTGCTTCTTACGGCATCTAAGGCTTTGTAGTGACAAGCGTAACCAAGTAGTGTGAAAAATTCAAGAATTAAAGAGGGCATTGTGGTTATTACAATTACGTCATAACTGGTAAAAAAATGATATGATATTTATATTATACATAAACTAAGATATAGACGTGATTGCCACATAGCATATGTACAATTTCATATAAGTTGCATATTATTTATAGTATGTATATATATATATATATATATATATATATATATATATATATATATATATACACACTCACGGTAAAAAGATAAAAAGTACTTACGTAGTTAATTTCTACATTCTCACAATTACTTGTTCTACGTCCCCAGTTTCACTCACCTTTATGTATGTAGGTATGTATGATAATAGATAATATATATATAAATATATATATAGATATATTATAATATATTATATATATATACACGTCATTTCCATATTATACAGTATCTAGAAATACAGGGAAATAAAAGCGTATAATTAATGGCTTCAGTCAGCCAATTTCAAGTTTACCTAGCATCCTCTGTCCCCTGACCGCCACCCCTCCATCCATTGCCTCTCCCCACCCCTTCCCAGACCTTAACTGCTAGAATTTTATTTGAGTACGATGTTACAGTTAAGAATAAGAGAGACCTCGTCAATTAGTTTTAATAGCGGTGTTCTCCATGGGACTGCTAATGACTCACCCAGTCCGTGATAGAATGATCCGTTCACTCAGATATTATAGTTAGAACGCTTCAACACTGCACAGTGACGCCATGGACTCAGAGGCTGTATAAGGATTTCCAGAGCTCGAAGAGATTGTTTAAGGATAAATTCTCAGAGAAACTGCATACTACATACTGACTTCAAGAGATAAGAGATACTGCCCTAGGTATTTCAAGAGCTCGAAGAGAAGATAGTATTACCATAAGCTCACAAAGGCTGTACAGTGTCCTGAGCCTCAGCCTAAGAATTCTACATGTAGTGGAGTGTAAAACTCGTTATCGAACGGTAATAAACATGATAAAATTGATGATATACAAGGTTTAATATTTGAAAGCTTGGAGACGTTTCGTTTACCGCTCGCAGTGAATTAGACTCATTTCGTCGAACTCTTTTGTGTATATTGAAGATCAGACAGAATCTTGATAAAGCGTCATCATATTAGAGGACTTCCGGTATCTTTCGAGCCCATCCTGCCGGCAAACTATGTGCCAGCTAGCCTTGGCAAACTTCAAGTTATGTGGGTGTGTGGCACAACTTTAAGTATAAGTAAGACCCTGTAGTACCACAGGACGGGATTCATTTAATGATGACGCCATTATTGAAGTCAAACTGATTCTAGTAGGTTTTTCGCCCCTCGAGGTGCCTCCACAACGGTAGTGCCTGGTAGGGGCGTAGCGCCGTCGTAGCACCCCATTCGGTGGAATGTGGGCATTACTTAAGGTTCTTTGCAGCGTTCCTTCGGCCCCTAGCTGCAGCTACTTCCATTCCTTTTACTGTACCTCCTAACAATTTTTCATAGTGCAACTGCGAGGTTTTCCTCCTGTAACGCCTTTCAAACTATTTACTGTCGAAAAATCTATATAAATAAAAAAAATCAAATCACAACAGCAGTGTTTTTTGGCAACTTGTAGCATATTGACGCAGGATTTCGGACCAAGAATATTTCTTATTGACGGGTGCGAGTTACTTCAATTTTGCCCATGTAGAAAAATCCATCGGTTATCAATATATACCGGCAAATTAATAAAAAAAATAGTAGGAAACTTATTCTGTTGTTGTTAGATTAAGCTAACCTTACGACAGCATTAGTTCTGGCTCACATGAGCAGGCCGCACAAAGGTGACACTGAATTTGAAACATCCAAGGGGCCTCCTCACATATCCCAAGACTACAAGACCAACAGTCAACACTGAAAGTAAAGGGGAATGTTCTTGCATGTACTCATTGTAAAATAGATAATAAATAAATAAAATACTAAAAGAGAGAGAGAGAGAGAGAGAGAGAGAGAGAGAGAGAGAGAGAGAGAGAGAGAGAGAGAGAGAGAGAGAGTCTAAGGCTAATAGATAAAAGCATTTTTTCATGATTGAATACCTTGCGAACACATTAAAGTCAGAACGCATAATCTCCGTCTTTGCAGAATATAACAAATGACTCAAAAAAAAAACTTACTTTCATAGACTGAAAGACAGAGACAGAAAAGAGAGACTAGATAAGTTTTGATTGCAAAAGGACTGAACGAGAAATTGTAAAAATAATTCTCCCAAAAATTAGAATCAGCTGCGCCAACTTACCTAGAAATATTAACTGTAAAAGTAACTTCATTTGGATCGAATTCATTGGGAAAACGACCGAGCAAATTAAACCGAAATCCTTAACAGCTAAGAAACTCAAGAAAGAGGAAATCATCAAAGAAAAAAAAAAAAAAAAAAAAAAAGGACGCGGGACAAGTCCGAGCAATTTAGTCAAAATGCGCAGAATGTCGAGTCCAGTGAAAGGTTGAGCGCATTCCGTGAATTCAGTGTCGTGTTTACATCTCTTCTCTGCATCTTCAGTTTAGACTTTAGACTCCTGTTAGCTACCAAGATGTCGGGTGGCGGCTCTTCGCTTATCTCTCACGGTGAAAAGCAGAGAATACTCCGATGCATTTTCTTATCCTCTCTCTCTCTCTCTCTCTCTCTCTCTCTCTCTCTCAAAAACACACACACATGTGGTGAAAAGCATAGGATACTTCAATGCTCTCTCTCTCTCTCTCTCTCTCTCTCTCTCTCTCTCTCTCTCTCTCTCTCTCAAACACACACAAACACATGTGGTGAAAAGCATAGGATACTTCAATGCTCTCTCTCTCTCTCTCATCTCTCTCTCTCTCTCTCTCTCTCTCTCTCTCTCTCAAACACACACAAACACATGTGGTGAAAAGCATAGGATACTTCAATGCTCTCTCTCTCTCTCTCTCCCTCTCTCTCTCAAACACACACACACATGTGGTGAAAAGCATAGGACACTTCGGTGCTTTTTCCTCTCTCTTCTCTCTCTCTCTCTCTCTCTCTCAAACACACACCCACACATGTGGTGAAAAGCATAGGATACTTCAATGCTCTCTCTCTCTCTCCCTCTCTCTCTCAAACACACCCACACATGTGGTGAAAAGCATAGGACACTTCAGTGCTTTTTCCTCTCTCTCTCTCCTCTCTCTCTCTCTCTCTCAAACACATACACACATGCGGCGAAAAGCATGGGATACTTCAATGCTTCTCTCTCTCTCTCTCTCTCTCTCTCTCTCTCTCTCTCTCTCTCTCTCACACACACAAATTCATCATCACACGTTCTCTCTTCGAGATATTAATCCCCATATAATCAATTTTTAACAAATCTGTCATTCTTCTTTTCCTTATTATTTCATTTTACAATAAACCTTCAGTGCACTGCACTTGCAGTCAGCTACTCATGCCAGATTTATCTGCTCTACGGAATTTTAAAGAGCCAGGTAATATGCATTTTCGGCGAATTTTTGTTTTTATAGGACGAGATCTATTTTCCCCACACACCCCCATGGTGGTTCTGGGTTGGCTATATGTCGACGATGTTTATCTCTCCTTGGGGATCACCTAGCCAGCTATTGACAGATAGGCAGAAGGCAAGTAACGTTAATAGGCTATAGATATGTTCGCTCTTTTTTTTCGACCGCAACGCTTCTTCTGCATTGACCCGTCAATTCTTCTTCAGAGGGATTCCTTCAAGAAGTGCTATAATAGATTCACATCAACCGTGCATTTGACGCCTAGGCCAGTCCCTTACGACGCTCCTGATTGATTGGCTGTTGATAAGCCAATCAGGGCTGGAAGCTCTCAGTCTCTCTCGAGAGTTCACATGGGTAGGATCTATGTTCCACCTCTACTGAGGGATAAGTCTTTCAGGAGAGGTGGAACAAACATCCTACCTATGTGAACTCTTGAGAGAGACTGAGAATTTCCAGCCCTGTCATTGGCTCATCAATAGCCAATCAGGAGCGTCGTAAGGGACTGGCCTAGACGTCAAATGCACGGTTGATGTGAATCTACTATAATAACGGAGAGAGAGAGAGAGAGAGAGAGAGAGAGAGAGAGAGAGAGAGAGAGAGACACTTCCCTAGATCTCTCGAGGAGCATTTATTATACCCAGTGAGAAAGCGGTATTTGAGGGCGGAGAGAAAGAGTGAGGAGAAAATTCACAAAAATAAAATAAGCAAATACCGCAGCTGTCAAATGTACTGCATTCACAATGGGAAAGAGAGCACCGAATTATCCACTTCATCTCAGTTGACAATAGATGAAGGAACAAAAAAACTTCAGCGAATTCTTTCCATTCCCAGCGCTTCAGTGGCGTGGTCGATTCGGTCTTGGCCTGACAACTCGGTGATCACGAGTTCGATTCTCGTGCATTCCATTGAGGGGTTAGAGATGTGTATTTCTGGTGATAGAAGTTCACTCTCGACGTGGTTCGTAAGTCACGTAAAGCCGTTGGTCCCGTTGCTGAGTAACCACTGGTTCCATGGAACGTAGGAACACGATACAAACAAACAAAGAGCCATCATATCCCACGATAAAACTGCAGCTGAATAGTGAGTGAGTGAGTGGGATATCGAGACAGAGAAATCTTACGGTAATCTCCGTGAAGAAAAGCATAGATTAACTGTAATCGTGCACTCAGAGTTGACATGGACTTAACTCTGGCTTTCAGTCAGGGAGAGAAATAAAAGTTCTGCTCTTCATTTCAATTTTGTTTTTATATTCTTCACACGAAAAGATTAGTTACCAGAGTGCAGTCTTTGGATTTACTTTATCAGTTTCATGCCTTCACTTTTATGATTTTCATTTTAGAAGCGTTTCGTCTCGCCAAAGGTTAATGGAGGCAAATAACCCCCACCCCCTCCCTTTCATCCCACCTTCCAAACCCCCGCACCCGCCCCATCATGGTTACTCCTGAACTTGCGCCGACGTTTCTTTGCCGCAATCGAGTTTCCTGTACAGCGTATAATCAAGGCCACCAAAAATAGGTCTCTATTTCGGTAGTCTTGATATAATGCTGTATGAACCGCGGCCCATGAAACTTTAACCAAGGCCCTGTGGTGGCCTGTCCTATACAGTTGCCAGACGCACGATTATGGCTAACTTTAGCCTTAAATAAAATCAAAACTACTGTAGCTAGAGGACTTCGAATTGGTACGTTTGATGACTGGAGGGCGGATGATCAACATACCAATTGGCATCCCTGTAGACTCAGTAGTATTTTCTTAAGATCTGAGGAAGGACAGAAAACGTGCGACAGACAAACAAAGCCATCTCAGTCGTTTTCTTTTGCAGAAAACTAAAAACGTAAGATTACACTTCGGAAATGAAGAGAGATTGAATTGCAAACGTGAAGACGTGATCGGTATGGTCTTGGCCTGCCACCTCGGTGGCCGCGAGTTCGATTCACGGGCATTCCATTGAGGTGTGAAAGATTTGTATTTTCTGCGTGGTTCGGAAGTCACGTAAATCCGTTGGTCCCGTTGCTGAATAACCACTGGTTCCATGCAACGTAAAAACACCACACAAACAAAAAACAAACAAACAAAACCAACGTGAGAGTTCATGCTAGGCAAGGGGCACTTGTGCAATGCAAGTAGGAGTGCTCGACGTCATGCTGATAAACCTTCTGTGTACGAAACAGCTGAAGTATGAAAGTGAAACTACCTTTTGAAATATACACATATACAAACACCTACAAGAATTCCTTAA
>NC_061090.1:49724248-49726748 GCF_015104395.2 Macrobrachium nipponense | reverse complement strand
CATAGTAAAATACAGTACTGCTTTATTGGCTTTTAAAATGGAAACTTTCGGGAACAATAACTTTTCTAGCTGTTTACTAACATATGTATCTATGAAAGCAATATTAATTTGTACACTTGTGACCCATGCCTTTAACATTTGTTCAAATTATTTTATTCTTCATTTGGAATTTCAGTCTATAAAAGAAATGCTGCAAAAAAAACGGCTTTAATATTGCTTTCATAGATACATATATTGGTAAACAGCAAGAAAAGTTATTGTTCCCGAAAGTTTCCATTTTAAAAGCCAATAAAGCAGTACTGTATTTTACTATGTTTTACTATATGTGGTAATAAGAGTTTTTCTGTTAAAAATAGACTACTAAAAATTTTAAGAGAATTTTATCCTCAAGTTAATGTTAAGGTTGTGTTCAAGTATACTATTGGTGGTTTGTTTAAGTACAAAGACATCGTACCGCCAGAACTACAGTCTCATGTTGTTTATAAATACGAGTGCAATTGCTGTAATGCAATTTACGTGGGAAAAACAAAGCGCCAAGCACGTGTACGAAGGTTTGAACACTTAGGAAGATCAGTTAGGACAAACAGGCTTTTAGCAAAACCACCATTCAGTGCTATACGGGATCACGCAGAAAATAGTGATCACCCTCTAAATTAGATTCATTTTCCATTCTC
Source organism: Macrobrachium nipponense (assembly GCF_015104395.2). Classification (NCBI taxonomy): domain Eukaryota; kingdom Metazoa; phylum Arthropoda; class Malacostraca; order Decapoda; family Palaemonidae; genus Macrobrachium; species Macrobrachium nipponense. The sequence continues at coordinate 49,726,074 of NC_061090.1, read as the reverse complement.
TCTAGTCGAGTGGCCCCCATGGAGCTGGCAATAGTAGAAAGTCTCTACACTTTAAAGTTGAAACCTTCCCTCAGTAACAACGAGAGGTCCACGGAGATGCTGTGTTTTTAAAAAATTTTAATCTGTATGTTTGTATGCCTTCATGATGCAGGTATTTACTTCTTTTAATATTGCTTCCTTTCCTTTTTTTATGCTTGTATATTACTCTTTTTATTATATATACAATGTAACCTTTGTGTAACATTACTTCATTCTAATGATCGATTGTAATTTAGTGAATTTTAATTCTTTTTCTTTCTGTGTTTTTGTATAGACCTGATGATGGAGACAGTTACTCCGAAACCGATAGTCATAACAAAATAAAGGATGTTTTATGTACAAGTGATATATATTAATATATATATATATATATATATATATATATGTATGTATGTATGTATATATATAATATGTATATATAATTATATTTAAGTGTAATATATATATATATAGTATTAATATTGTATGTATGTATATATAATATGTAATATATAATTATATATTTGTGTGTGTGTATATATATATATATATATATATATATATATATATATATATATATACATCATATATATATATATATATATATATATATATATATATATATATATATATATAATCAATCAATCTTCTTCAACCGGCTGCCTGGTATAAAAAAAAATTATTTTAGAACATGAAATCATTGAGAAATATCTAAGAAATAGAACACAAAAACATTAACTTAATTAAAACTATATTACGTAATTTAATTTGCGTAAGAAGTCTCCCGCTCTCTCTCTCTCTCTCATCTCTCTCTCCTCTCTCGTCTCTTCTTCCTCTCTCTCTCTCTCTCTCCTGAGATCCCGGTAAGGCTGTCTAGGATTTAATGCCCTTTGATACCCCGAGTGGTCGCGATAAAAGTAGTCTTGTTTAATAAACTTTATAGTAATGATATCTGATGAATTTTAATAAACCTCGAGGCTGTTATAGGAGGGAGAGAGAGAGAGAGAGAGAGAGAGAGAGAGAGAGAGAGAGAGAGAGAGAGAGAGAGAGAGAAATGGTAATGAACTGTGAAAAGAAAAATTTGCGGTGAAGTCTAATTGTAACACAAAAGCTATTTTTTTTATTTTTCGGAGTATGTGTGTGTGTGTGTGTGGAGAGAGAGAGAGAGAGAGAGAGAGAGAGAGAGAGAGAGAGAGAGAGAGAGATATGGTGATGAACTGTGAGAAGAAAAATTTGCTGTGAAGTTTAATTGTAACAAAAAATTTATTTTTTGTCTTGTTTGGAGTATGTGTGTGTATGTGTGTGTAGAGAGAGAGGAGAGAGAGAGAGAGAGAGAGAGAGAGAGAGAGAGAGAATATGCCGTTGAAAGCAATGTTTGGAATGAAGTCTAACAAATAAAGAGAGAGAGAGAGGAGAGAGAGAGAGAGAGTAACAAATAAGAGAGTTAATGGTAATATATATGTGTATGTCAGAGAGAGAGAGAGAGAGAGAGAGAGAGAGAGAGAGAGAGAGAGAGAACAAAGAACGGTTAAATAGCAAAGAACAAGATGTAGTCTGACGAATAAAAGTAAAAAAGTGCTGCAAATCCTGCACCTGTGACATACCTGGAGAGATTTCTCCTCTCCTCTACCTCTACCTTTTACAATGAGAATTGTAAGGAAGAAAAACCTTGGATACCTTTAAATCTTTCAGCAAAGTTTATCCTAAATCTGGGACTTTAGATAATTCAGAGAATTTAAGACAATTACATTTTTATGCCAGAAATTTAAAATGCTCATAATATATATACTATATATATATATATATAG
>NC_061090.1:49714248-49719248 GCF_015104395.2 Macrobrachium nipponense | reverse complement strand
ATAACATTTCTTGCTGCTGCGGCTAATGGTGAAGCCTTGTTAGTCCCAGCGACTTCAAAGGACGGACGCTAACTGGCGAAATCGCGTGAGAAATGGCCGTGTCCTTTTCGGCTCGTCCGGGTAATGAGATAATCTCACTTTTTTAAAGCTATTTCTTGCCGCTGTATTGTTCCTCCTCGCCCAAGTGCATTTCATTACGAGGCTTACGAGACGAAACGACGGATTCTAGCTGCTGTCAAGTTTCGCAAATTTGTGGAGGTTAATTTGTATGAATTTCCAACGTGAGAGGCGGAGGCGTTGCCACTGTGCAGGATGTTGTGCGATTATGTACGTTTCTTCCTTTTTATGTTTGTTTTGGTCTGTTATGTATGTTTATATATGTATTATACACACACACACACACACACACACACACACACACATATATATATATATATATATATATATATATATATATATATATATATATGTGTGTGTGTGTGTGTGTGTGTGTGATGTGTGTGTGTGTGTATATTATATATATCTTGCAATTCCACAATGGTCCCGGGGGTGAAGTGCTCGTATATAAGAGATCCTCGCGTGAAAATGAAAGGAGGAGGTTTACCAAGACTTTCAACTTTTACTCCAAAGTCATCTTTAGGGTGCTGAACAATTTTAAGAGAACAACTTACACAAGAGAGCAACATGAGGTCACAAACAACATTGAAACAAGTCAACAACCTACGTTAAGGTGTTCGAACAAAAGTTGTTCAAAACAAAAAAAAAAAAAATGTACTTAGCGGAAATATGCAGTTTACTGCAAATCACAGTACAAAACTATATATATATATATATATATATATATATATATATATATATATATATATATATATATATATATATATATGCAGAGAGAGAGAGAGAGAGTCCTACACGATGAACATTTGCGGCACTACGGTGGTACAAACATTATACTTTTTAAGTGGGTGGATGGACTGCTGCATCAATGCTTGGATATTGTTAAAGAATTCATTGTGATTTTCATCATCATTATATCTTCATTCACTTCGCTGAAACTATTATACTTTGTGAATCATGATGAACAGTCTGTCCCTTACACAGGGCACAGCCGCGTTCAAGCAAGTTCGGTGATAGTAACTAAGTTAGTTCCTGAATTTAAAGTAAGTTTTACTTAGGATACAAGTGTATTAGAAATCTGATCTGACATTGGATGGAGAATTAACTGAGATTTTGACATGAAGAGTGACAGAAGTGGTAGAGGAAATTTACCTGAAATCTACCGTGGCTCTGCTTTTAATCTCCGTTAAAGGTATCCAAGCACAGCTCAGATATAACGAAAAGCTACGTCAACGGAACAGATTGCCAGAAGAACGCAGTAGTAAAAGCGCACTGTTTCCAATTAAGGAACAAGAATTCAAAATGAGCTGAAACATAACGAGGGCTGTTCTCGCTTAGCTCACACGTAAAATGATACCAGCAGAAGAGGACGCAACTTTGCATTAACGTAACGTGTCAGCAGCGAGAGTTCAGGCGTGATGGAATGTGGTTTTCAGCAACGTTACGCTTGCGAAGAATTGGCGTAACTTTAGCCAGACCCCACTGCCCTTATATTAGAATTATATGAGAGCATTCAGAAGCGAAATAAACCGTAGTCAGCGGAACTGTCTGTATTCGTGTCTGCTGAAAGCAGAGAGGAACGGACGCATCCGCAGACGTGGTGACAGTTGTCTCCAGAGGTCGAGATTTATAGTCGATCAACATGGCGTCGTTCTCCAATGCAAGACTCGATGGCTCGCATGCCATCTTAGCCCCGGGCATTTCTAAGCCTTGCAGCGTCCCGGTCTCATAGCCATCTCTACATTATATACAGCTCCTTTTCTGTCACATCAGCTGACGCAGGTACATAACCTGTCCGAATAAATCGTGCAACGGCAGCGTCGACTCAGACATTGGCCGTAGAACATCTAGGGTTCAAATTCTTCAACAGTTCGCTCACGAAAAAAAAACAACTTTATTTTGTAGGTATGGTTCGTCTGCAGCTTACTGAAGTATAATGTTCTTGTCGTTACGTCGCGTCGTGGCGGGTACAGAAACACCCACCACTTACACACACACACACATACATACATGCACAGATATATATATTATGATGTATGTATACATACATAAACTATACTGTTTTTCCCTTTTGTTGAACCTAATAAATAGAAAATTTGTAAAAAAAATCTGAAGTTATGTAGTGATACATGATCTACGCGATTAGTCATCGTCAGGTTGTACTACTCTCTCTCTCTCTCTCTCGCTCTCTCTCTCTCTCTCTCTCTCTCTCTCTCTGTCTCTCTCTCTCTCTGTACTTTATTTCAGATTTGTTGTGTATTGCCCTCAGAAATCTCTCTCTCTCTCTCTCTCTCTCTCTCTCTGTTACTTTATTTCAGAATTTATTGTGTATTGCCCTCAGAAATCTCTCCTCTCTCTCTCTCTCTCTCTCTCTCTCTCTCTCTCTCTCTCTCTCTCTCTCTCCATGTTACTTTATTTCAGATTTTATTGAGTATTGCCCTTAGAAATATCTCCTCTCTCTCTCTCTCTCTCTCTCTCTCTCTCTCTCTCTCTGTACTTCCGATTTGCATAAGAGCCATCCAGGCAGGTCCCGACCCTAAGGGGGTCACCACCAGGGGCCATAACGTAGTAATGAAGACGTTGGCCCTTGGACGGCGCCGCCTGATAAATTGCAGGAAGATCTTTCACAAAGGCTCCAGATTGTCAGTTTTAAATGGCGGCTGCAGCCTCAGAGATTTTTGTTGTTGGTCTTTCAGTTACAAATAGTTTCCTCTATCTCTCTTTTTCATCTTATTTTTTTTCTCCCTTCTCGATTGACACCTTCCACGTCGATGGCCACAGCGGTTCGGAGTATTGAGGGCATTTTTCGTGGAATTTTCGGTCATTTTATGTCGGTGACGACAAAGGACAAAGAACCTTTCATTAATATTAAGTCTTTTTTCTTTATTTTTTGCCTTTTAATTTTTTTACTATTTTCTCTCTCTCTCTCTCTCTCTCTCTCTCTCTCTCTCTCTCTCTCTCTCTCTCTCTGCTTGCTTCCTTTCTTTCGCGTTGACATCCTTCATCGATCTTCGAGTCATTGCATGCCCGGGATGACAAAGAAGTTAGTTATTAATTTCATCTGAGTTTGAAGGTTTTTCTTTCATTTCTTTCAGCGGCGTCTTTTACTAGGTGTCGATTTCTTTTACATGATGTTGATATATTGGCGACCGAGAGAGTTTTATTTTTTTCATAGATTCTCTTCCTCGACCGAGAGTGTTTTTCATCTGCCGGAGATTTTTTTAATAATTTTACTTCATCGATTCTCTTCCCTTCAAGGGAATAAAAGTCTATATTAAAGCATGAAGTCTTGTATCGCTAGCATTTGTTTGTGTCTGTTTTATATACGGTAGGCTTTTCAGTCTCTAAACCCACAATATGGAACCCGAAAGTAACGCATAAACCCCCCCATTGTTGTCATTCTAAAGGGATTTAACCTCTTGTATGTATCCACCTTTCCAAGATGACGTTCATCCAGGCACGTTCAACAGACTAACCCAGAGAACGTAAAGTGGGTTGCGGCTGGCTTCAAGCCAGGTCCAGAGACGGGGCATTAGTATGGGCAAGGCCTTGGTAAGGCCCCGGCTGTAAATCCATCAGATTCCAACAGCAGCATATTCTTCTCTTTTGATGGTCTACATCTTCCTCAATTGCCTACAATCCGGATTTATAGCATTGAAAGATAATTATGGTAACAGTGGGTCAGTGAGGATAATGTTAATGGAAAGCACAAAAGCTCTGTGAAAAGCGCACAAGCTTTTGGGAAAACATGAAGATCAATTGTTTCACTTATTAATTTTCATGTCAGTCACGATGAGAAATCAACAATAAGACATCCATATATATGGATTGACCTTGCCAGTGCAAAACCGAATATGAGACAGCATGATTCAGACTGACAATAGGAAGGATCAGTGGGGAGAAGGAATGCACCAGTTTTACTTTGTTAATTGATAATAATGTTAAGCAAACAGAATGCATAGGGAGTTGCGAGTATATTTACTCTTTGAATGTGGCCTTGCATATATTTTATATTTACGGGAGATAGCTTGTATACTTAGATGTAAATTTTCCTCTAATCATATGGGTATTGTCACTGAATAACTATATTGGTATTATCATTGAATAAATAGTGTTCTCCAGTAACTTTCTCCTATTGTTTAGTAAGGTTGTACCTAAATTGTATCCATATTTTCTTGGCCAGTTTGTTCAAATTCAACCCTTGTTCAAATTCAGATTAAAAGTTATTTAGATAAATGCAGAAACTTCTTAAAATAATGTGAGCATCCAGTTTACGGATTTATCTCCAATATTGTTCACAGTTCGGGCTGAAAAGCATCAGGCTAAATCTCTACAGTAGATTCACATCAGATGCACGGTTGATGTGACTCTACTATAGTAGCTGGTGACGTCACAAATTAACCGCCCCCCCTCCTTCCCCTACCCCAAAAACAAAGCTGACCCCAGTATACCTGTTCCTGAGTAGATTTGGTTTTCTCTGGACCTTGGCTCGAAGATCTTACATTTCTTCTGCGTCTGAAGGTTTTACCTTTTCTTCTCATTTTTGGGGATTTTTCTCACTTACGTTTTCTATTTTATTAATGAGCACCACCCTTTAACCCTTTGGTGTTGATTCTTGGGATTTCACAGTAGGTTTCATATTTCTCTCTCTCTCTTTCTTTCTCTGTTTGAGAATAGAACTTGCAAAATAATGTTTTAACTTAGTAATCTCTCTGTCTCTCTATATACATACACACACACACACACACTATATATATATATATATATATATATATATTATATATATATATATATATATGTGTGTATATATATATATATATATATATATATATATATATATATATTATATATATATAGTGTGTGTGTGTGTGTGTGTGTGTGTG
>NC_061090.1:49689248-49709248 GCF_015104395.2 Macrobrachium nipponense | reverse complement strand
GGCCTGCCTCACCTTCCCAGGACCCATGGCGGACCTGCACCGCCGTCCCGGACACGGACACCTGCTTCTTCACTTTAAATTTGTCCTCATCCAGGCGTCTCTACTTCTCCTGGACATTCTTCAAGTTGAAGACCAATTTCTCCTCGCTCCTCGCAGCTTTCGATTCTCCGTCTTCCAGCTGGTCGTTCCCTTCACCCTGGACACCGGTCTTCCTCTCCAGCGACTTGAGGTGACGATTTCGTTCTTCTTGAGTTTCGCAGCCTGAACTTCACACTGGAGTCCACACTTTCCTTTCGTGAGGTCTGACACTTCCTTCTGCAGATGCTGGAACCAGAGGTCGAGGTCTTTCTTGTCGGATTCGCGCTGTTCGGTCGCGTCGTTTTGTTCCTGGATGAACCTTGCCATCCGAGTCGCTTCTTCTGTCTTTACCTGCAGGTCTTTCTCCTTCTGTCGTAGGAGTTTCTCTTGCCTCTCAACCTGGCAGTTTGCCTCTGCCAACTGCATTGTCAGTTCCCATAGCCTCTCACATAGGGCATCGTTTCTCTGATTTTCTTCTGTAATCTTGAGGATCTTGTCTTTCACCTGCCGTTTCTCCCTCTTCTCTTGATCGTTCTCCTTCTTTAGAAAAAACGTCTCAGCTTCGAGTGAGTGGGCCCTTTCTTGCCAGGCCAGCTGTTGCAACACCTGAGTGATCTGAATCACATGAGTGCGTTCTTCCTCTCCGAGTCTCTCCATGATATAGTCGAGCCTGTGTTGCAGCTGAAGATTCCTATTTCTGCGTTAGACTTCAACGTCCCAACAACGGCTGCTGCCAAGGCCAGGTAAGGCCACATTTTCTTCAATCTGGAATCCATTTCTGAATTGTGTTACCTGCAGGCTGGAAAAGCCATTCCCAGTTCGTATACTCTCCTCTCTCTCTCTCTCTCTCTCTCTCTCTCTCTCTCTCTCTCTCTCTCTCTCTCTATTTTTCCTTGATTTTTTATATTTTACGAGAGATATTTCGATTTATCAAAATATATCAGGAAATATTCTGAAAGACTTTTATTTATGTTAGGTCACTTGGTGTTATAAATTGCTGGAATTCTCTCTCTCTCTCTCTCTCTCTCTCTCTCTCTCTCTCTCTCTCTCAGGTAGGTAAGTTTTAAGACTATAAATTTATATCGTATGGATGCAAGGAAAGGATAAAACGAAATTTAATTATATTAAATTTTGTCCTATATAAAAGTGCAAATAAGATGTGAAGGAGTACAATTTTATTAGAGCCCAATTTGGTTCGTAAATTGAAATGCAATATAGAAATAAAGTGGAAAATCCTAACAACCCCTTTCTATTTAAGGCCAAATGACTCTAGACTCACTATGACTGACTTGACTCGACGCGACGTGTCGTCACTCGATGCATTCGGTGTGAACGGTTTCTTTCAAAGGCCCATGAAAAGCAGTGTTAAGCTGGGTTGGCGATTCACGGTGAGTCATGAATTAGCGTGACTGGACGTGATGCGACGCGACGCGACGCATTTGGTGTGAACGCACCCGAAACACGTCGGCCAGACAACGACGTGACAAGGCTGGAAGGACCTACTAAGTGGATACTTAGGTACTACATACCGGATTAATACCGGAAATGCCACTGTTTTACTCCCGTAGGGTGCTATAGGAATTAAAACTATATATTCTCGCTGATTTTGCCTCGTGCGAAATCACCGAATGGCTGAGGCCGAGGAGTTTTAGTTTTTTGTGACAGAAAACTATTGGTATGGCTCCGTCTGTCAGTCCGCACCTATCCGGCCGCACTTATTCTGTCCGCACTTTGTCGCCCTCAATTCTTAAAAACCACCGAAGCTAGAGGGATGCAAATTGTTATGTTGTTCATCCACCCTCCTATCATCAAATGTACTGAATTGCAGCCCTCTGGCCTCAGTAGTTTTTTTTTTTTTTTTTTTTTTTTTTTTTTTTTTACTGTATTTAAGATTAAAGTTAGCCATAATCGTGCGTCTGGCAACAATATGGGGCCAGCAACGTAGGCCAACACAGGACCATGACTGAGTTTCATGGGCCGCACCTAAGAGTTTTATGGGCTGTGGCTGAGGCCACCACTAGACAGAAAACTCGATTCTTCGGCGCATTTTTTACTTGTTTATTATTATACTTTGTGCTAGACTGAACAAAATCCTCAGGCAATCCATTATGTTTCCATCCCATTGGTGTCAAAGAAGGATGAAACCCAGGTGCAAAGTGCTTTCTTAAACCTGAAGTCGTAGAACCCCACTTGAATGAATCATCAAGCATTAGAAATTTGTCTCGTTATATATATATATATATATATATATATATACATATATATATATATATATATATATATATATATATATATATATATATTACTTATCACATAGTTCCTCGTTGGACGAGTGGGTTACATGCTAGCCTACCGATTTAGGAGGTCCGGAGTTCGGTTCCCACTCTGCCAACGTGGAATTAGAGGAATTCATTTCTGGTGATTACAAATTCATTTCTCGATATAATGTGGTTCGGATCCCACAATAAGATGTAGGTCCCGTTGCTAGGTAACCAAATGGTTCCTAGCCACGTAAAAAATATCTAATCCTTCGGGCCAGCCCTAGGAGAGCTGTTGATCAGCTCAGTGTCTGGTTAAACTAAGATATACTTCACTTATCACATACACATTTGTTCCTTGCAATGGTGCAATTACTAGAAGGGCGTCATTAAGACTGGATGGTCACTAGCGGAGTTATTTATTCAAAAAAAAACTTACAAGCTTGTAACTTTTTTTAACTAAGTAACTCCGCCAGTTAAATTCCAGTTTTAACAAAGGTCCTTCTAGTAATATTATATATATTTAATATATATATAATATATATATATATATATATAGATATATATATATACATACATATACATAAATATATATATATATATATATATATATAGAATTATACATATACATATATATATAATATATATAAGAGATATATATATATACATTATCGTACAATGTTGCATACATGACACTTTTCCATGTGCTTTAATCAACCATTGAAACAACGCTTCAGCTTTTGCAGATTATTCGGATTGTTTTTGCAACTAAGCAGAAGGTCACAGCTCCTGCTACTTGAGAAGGGTCTCGGTGAAAAAAATTGCAGTTATTCACTGTAAATAAATGGCTGTTAATTCAGAAGCTATTAAACTCTCTCCGATTTAAAGAGCAGGTTTCTTAATTGCTAATACCCCGGTTCCTTTGGCTTTTCTGCGATCGTTACTGCTCCTTTGTTAAACACACACGCACTGAAATAAATATATATAATATAATATATATATATATATATATATATATATATATATATATATATATATACACACACACACACACACACACACACACATATATATATATATATATATATATATATATATATATATATATATATTAATTGATTGAGTCTTCGTAATGTTTTTGTTCTCCTTTGCTTTGATACTGTAAATATAATATTTGCTCCTGTCATGTCCTTCCTTTTTTTCCTGCGTAATCTTACATCTTCATCCTACTTTGAAGAATTCTGCCTCTTTGCTTTCAACGCTTGCACTTTTCAGACAGTCTATCGAATTGACACAAAAACAAGTATTAAATTAAACAACAGAGATAAATTAATGACAGAGACAAATTCCAAGTACCAAGAGATTTTTTGTTAGAAGTGGCTATCCACTAAAGTTATGAATTACATACAATGTTACGAGGGCGATTTCAGTCTCCGCTTTTCATAATAAATGTGCCAAGCGAAGGAAGTCGAATCCAGCAGATCAGATAAACCTCGAGTCACTCAGACTTGTCTTTCCATGAGTAAGCAAAACGCTGCGTTTGTCAATAATGAGAGAATAAAAGTATTCGGCTCCCAATCATGATTTGACAAAACGGGTGATCGCTGCTCAGAAGCATTGTGGAATTAGGTACAATGATTGACCCTTACAGTAACCTCCGATATATGTTTTGACACTCCGGGAAAAAATCAAGACATGGCAATCATAGTAATGGGAAAATGAAAGTTAAAAGGTTTCGTATCTCTTGAGAGAGAGAGAGAGAGAGAGAGAGAGAGAGAGATAGAGAGAGATAGATAGAGAGAGAGAGAGAGAGAGAGAGAGAGAGAGAGTGGTAGAATACTGGAGCCAATACTTGGTTCTAAGCAGATGTTTTGTAGTTTTCATTTCATATCTAAAACATTAAGAGAATCACACATATATATACATTTGGTGTCTGTCATTTGTTTAAACTGTATATATTAAGGCAAAATCATATTGATTAACTGAAATTATATTAAAAATATTAAGGAGAAAGTAATTGGTACTTCGTGTTGAATTTGTGTACCTTTGGGTCGTGCCAACTATAAAAGGCACTTGTTTTTTACGATTATTTTTTATTCAGCGGAATTCTAATTTATTTTAGGCACAAAAAATATTCTTTTTCGACGAAACACTTTCGGGTGACAACCCAGTTACAAGCAACTAGTGTCATTCGCCGATTAAAATGGCGGAATAAGATGACTGTTTACAGGAAACCTTGTCTTGTGATCATTCAACGTCTGAGATGAATTAATACTATTTATGGTTTCGTGATAAGGTGCGTATCCGAACCATTCATATTTTCACATCAAACGCTTTTTTGTTATTTGAATTAACTTTGGCTCATTCGAATATAGCTCTTTTTTTAAAATCGACACAATGTAAAATACAGTTTTAGAACACAGATAATCGAGAAGTATTCATGAAATTAATATATGAAATTGTCTCATTTCAAAGGCAGTGGAAGCCGGATTCAGTGGACGAGATCTTTGTATAAGTTCTTTAGAGGCATAATCATACTCATAATTGAGCCAGCAGCCGTAAAAACTTGCCGTTTGTGCCCTTATCTTCATTGTAGTTTCATTTGTCATTATATCTGGTATTGAAATTGTTTGTGCCTCCTTTTTCATTTGTCGTTAGAGGCAAGAACAAATATAAAATACAAGACTCTACTAACAACCGAGAAGGCAGTATACCTTCGTTTAGAAATAGAAGCGTTCTTAACAGGGAATATGAAAGCATGAAGAAAATTCCAAAGACTGTCTTATCTGGAACGAAACGCTCAGTGAACAGCACAATCCAAGGATTTCTTATTTCCACTAAAAACTGTGTGAAGCAATGACATGGCGTATGTGAGAAAGCCAGCCGTTGAGAGGAGGATGACAAGGGGAGACTCTTCTTGACTTCATCGAAACATTGTCTGAAGTAGTATCTGTAGAGTGAAGACAATGAGATTCTAGAAAGAAAGAAAAAAAAGCAGTAAAGTCAAGGTTGCCGATGAGACTTTCGTTGATTCGTCGTGCTAAAGGAATATAAAAAGTAGAACACTTCAAACAGTATTCCGAAAAGAATGAATAAGACCAAAATAACAGCATAGTCATTAGAATTAACAAGAAAAACTTGGCATAAAGATTTCCTCCGAAGGAAGTTTGAAAAAGCATGGAAACTCAAAAATTTGATTGCTATGGAAACAAGTAATAAATGCGCCGCAGTTTCTTCAGCGTGCTCGAGTTTTCTGTACAGTTCTAATGCTGTATAAAACTCTCACCAGTGGCCCATAAAACTTTCAGCCACAGCCCCGTAGTGGCCTGTGTTGTTGACACCGGTAACGATGCCGGACGCATGATAATAACTAACTTTAACTTTAAATAAAATAAAAACAACTGAGGCTAGAGGGCTGCAATTTGGTATGTTTGATGATTGTAGGATGGATGATCAACGTACCAATTTGCAGCCCTCTGGCCTCAGTAACTTTTAAGATCTGAGGGCGGACGGGCAGCACTCCAAACGCGAGAGCAGTATTCAGAAAATGAATCAATTAAGACTAAAAGAATACTTTAGTCATTGGAATTAACAAGAAAAACTTATGACTCACTAACAAAACCCCTCACGTATAGTCTACCCAACAAATTCTCATATGTGATTTCCTCTTAATCAGGTTTGAAAAAGCGTGGAAACCCAAAATTTTGATTGTTAAGGGAAAACTAATTTCATTTCGAGTCACATTAAGAGGATTCAAGGAGAGAGGCAGAACTTGAGTCTTACCACTGAGCCACTGAAACTTCAGAGCCGATAACCGATTAGATCAACTGAACAGTAACGAGGAACTACGGGCTGCTCTATGAGCAAGAGCCCGTGCTGGCATAAGGCCAGCGAAATCTTCAACAACAACAACAGTGAGGATGACGGAGGAAGGGTTTTATGAAGGAAGGAAGGAGAATAAAATATGGATGGTTGAAACAGCTCTTTATAGTCTTCGTAGGCCAAGAGGAATTCTTGAGCAATGAGTCAACTTCCTCTTACGTCATTTGGCATCCTCTTGAAGAGCCCCTGGCGTTTCCTGTGGTGACTCATAGCAACTCACCCAGTGTTTGAATTACCTTCTTCAGTTTCCGTGAAATTACCGTTTCCCCCACATTCGCCTATGTGATGTGTCATGGCCTATCAGGGGCTGCGAATCTAAGAAGCTGAAACGGTTCATGTAGAGGTGAGTTAATAGATGATGACTTGATGGTATGATACGACTGCGCTCTTTTTATTAATGTAATGGATAACACTTACGTATTATTAATGTTGTTAATATAAAAGAGGTGGTGAGATTTTCAGTAGATTTTACGAGTGAATTTCCCATTTTCTTATATTGTAGAAAATTACGACGTTCCGCAGTATTTCTGCAGGCTGGGTTTTGTCATCGTTTTCGCAATTCCATTTTTACATTTTTGAATAGACTGATTTTAAAGCTAATCAGTGTTATCCATGAACTCTTAGCCTGGAAATACTTAGGTGCTGAAGCTCTACAAAGTGGAAACTAGTATAGTTATGTATGCAAGAATCAAATTGCTGTTAAGGTTTAATGCGAGCAGATCGAATGGAAAGAAAAAAATCAAGAATGTTTCTAAGTTTATTTTATATGTATACTTATATATTTATTTTATAGATATACATATATATATATATATATATATATATATATATATATATATATATATATATATATATATATATATATATATATATATTTTATATGTATACTTATATATTTATTTTATAGATATACATATATATATATATATAATTATATATATATATATATATATATATATATATATATATATATATATATATATATATATATTATATATATAATACTTCTAGGGCACAATTTTTCACGGATACAACATTCATTGAATAGAATGGCTTTTTCATTGTTAACCACCTTTTGAAATTGCTTCGTATTTTCTAATTATTTTCTTTTTACTTCATTGTTCAGGTTACTAATGGACACATAATGGGGTTCTTCCATTTACTCCAGTATTTTACACGCGACAGCTGTTTCGTCAACCTATACGTATTGACGTTATCAAGCGTACTGATGCAAATATGAGCCTACATGCGTTTTGTGACGTCATGAGGACGGAAATGTAGTACAATTGCCAGATACCTAGTTTTTAAGTATTTACAAAGAGTCTATAGTGAAACATAAAATAAGACAAATAAATAAATATGTTAACAACAGAAATTATATAAAAAGTTGAAAGTTAGTTATATACACATTATAATTATATCACACATTATAATGTGATATATAATAACTAACTTTCAACTTTTTATATAATTTCTGTTGTTAACATATTTATTTATTTGTCTTATTTTATGTTTCACAATAGTCTCTTGTAAATACTTAAAACTAGGTATCTGGCAATTGTACTACCTTTCCGTCCTCATGACGTCACAAAACGCATGTAGGCTCATATTTGTATCTTACGGGCTGCTCTGTGAGCAAGAGCCCGTGCTGGCACAAGGCCAGCTTAATTCTTAAACAACAACATATTTGTATCAGTACGCTTGATAACGTCAATACGTATAGGTTGACGAAACAGCTGTCGCGTGTAAAAATACTGGAGTAAATGGAAGAACCCCATTATGTGTCCATTAGTAACCTGAACAATGAAGTAAAGAAAATAATTAGAAAATACGAAGCAATTTAAAAAAAAGCTGGTTAACAGTCAAAAAAGCCATTCTATTCAATGAATATATATATATATATATATATATATATATATATATATATATATATATATATATATATATATATATATATATATATGTATATGTGTATGCATGTATGTATGTATACATATGAGGAGAGATTGTCTTCAGAAAAGAGCCTGCTTACTTGACGAAAACTCCCTGAATACGCCTAACTAGCCATTGAATTGCAAAGCCTTAGCAAAACAGACCCATAAGTTACTCTTGAGCGAGAAAGCCAAGACGGATTTATAGAGCGGATCTCAACCAGCATTAACTTTTGCCGAGTTTTAGGTCGAGAGGAGAGGCCGAGTAGGAGGAGTAGGAGTAGAAGAAGAAGAAGACGAAGATACCGAGCAACAAACTCCGACTGGAGAGATTAAGGACTGGAATATATCTGGTTGAATTTGACCAAATGCGATGCCTGGACGGGAACAGCGCCTCGTCGCCTGTATTTAAGAACTCTCTGGAAACAGCGATTGATAATTAGTTCTCTGATTTTAGAGGCTGAGCCCGAGGCTGCTTCAGCCGTGCGGGCATTAGACTCTCGCTTGAAATATGTCCTGATCTAGACACTGGCTGCCTTTTTTTTTTCTTTTATTAGTTTGTTGGTGAGGAAGGCGCGATCTTACAAGCTGCAGTTATTCAAATCCGGCGATGAGAATGCAAATGAAGGCGCCTGTAATTACAACGATAGGGTTGCAAATCTACCTCGCTGGAAGTTTTAAGTTCACGTTGATGTCATTCAGGCCCCAGAGCAAGTACGTCTCCTTCTTTAAAGCTTTGCGTGGTAATTGTGAGTAGAAGTTTTGGCGCTCGTCTCCCGATCGCTGACTTTTTCGAAGAAGATATCCCAGGAGTGGAGTGTTCATGCCCCTGATGCGAACTTCGATGGTATGTGTTTAAAACGTGTTTGTGGGGAGATAATCGCTTTGGATAAATGCGGGTGTGATGGTTGCTAAAATATCCAGATACAGAGGTATCGTATATATATATATAGATGATAGTGTGAATATATGACAGCATATATATATATATTATATATATATATATATATATATATATATATATATATATATATATATATATGACTACATACACCCACATATTTAGATATAACTATACCTTTATCTATCTATCTATCTATCTATTGTGTGTGTTTGTAATATAGGTTATACATATAAACTATGTATGGTAACCGTATTTTGTGGTTAACGATCTTCCCATACCTGCGAGAGCCTGAGTTCGATCTCATGGGTCGGAAACGTCTTTGGACAGGTTTCCTGAAAAATCCATTGCACCCCTGCTAAAAATAAAAACATTAAAAAAAAAGTACTAATTATGAACCTGGGGGTTAATCGACAGTACTGAGTCACACCATGGCTATAGAGAAGGCCATAGGCTAACAACCTCATTCCTCATTGTACATAATTGTTATGCAACATATGATCTGCTTAATTGTTTTGTAAATGCGTTCAAGATTATGTAATATCGGTTGACTTATCCATGCTAAATAAGTAAAAAATAATGGGTGGGGAGGTTCAAGAACTGTATTTAGTGACTGATAATTTGCCACATAGAGTCTTGTCTTTAATTAGTACTGGTAAAAAAAAAATGCGTCTGCATTCGAAATATAGTAGCCAGGAAATGGTTGTAAAAATTGCATTGGAAATGAGAGGTTATGGAGAGGGTTGTGAACTTTCTTGATATAACTGTTATAACAACTTGCGCATTTTTCATGAAAGTTAATCCAGAATATTTTTTCAGCGACTGTGTACTAATCTCGAACTGTAATAATCTATTATTTTCTCTCTCTCTCTCTCTCTCTCTCTCTCTCTCTCTCTCTCTCTCTCTCTCAGGGTGGAAGAAAAATTCCGTCACGTACCGTAACAAGGAAATGGGTCGAGACTTACAACCCACTAGTAGTCGGTATACGGTAACCCATGTAAATTATTGGAGGAATTTACCCATACCGGGACCGTGGGGGCGATGCAATATTTCATGGCTGCTCACCCGTGCAGTAAGCAAGCTCTTGGAATTGCAAGGCACTAGGCTCATTTTTTTTTCTTTTTTCTTTTCTGTGCGGCGGCCTGGAAGGCTCAGTAACAAACTTAAAAAGATAAACAATTGCCATCACTTCTCTCTCTCTCTCTCTCTCTCTCTCTCTCTCTCTCTCTCTCTCTCTCTCTAGGTACTATAATAATTGTATCCCTTCTCTCTCTCTCTCTCTCTCTCTCTCTCTCTCTCTCTCTCTCGACTCAGACTTTCCCGCCCACACACACACATATGTACTTTCTCTTCTTTTGAGTAACACCGATTCTGTAGCTTGTAGGACTTGAGCGCAATAAAGTGCCTAATGATAATTGTGACAGATTAGTAGTGCGGAGAGGGCCGTAATTAGGGTCCCACTCTTGGTTATTATGCAAGGCCCGAACCTCTCTCTCTCTCTCCCTCTCTCTCTCTCTCTCTAATATTTTCTTTTAGTGCTACTTCAAGAGGGTCGAAAGTACTATGATAATTGAGCCGATCTCTCTCTCTCTCTCTCTCTCTCTCTCTCTCTCTCTAGTGTTTTTTTTAGTGCTACTTCTACTAGGTCGAAATTGACCTCTCTCTCTCTCTCTCTCTCTCTTCTCTCTCTCTCTCTCTCTCTCTCTCTATCTTATCGCGACGTCGCCTGTTTTATTTGATTTTATTCATTCAACTTTAACAGCAATTTTGACAAATTCTTCCCTCCTGTAAGGAAGGATTTCCATCTACTGGAAAACTGAAAATACGGAAAAATTAAATATTTTAAAAAATTCAGAATGAGTTACGATCATATAAATAGGTTTCGCCTCTTAGTTCACGCGATGGCCTATGAAAGTTGCTTGAAAACTCGCCTGAACTGAATAAGATATGAATTACGAATACTTTGAAGAAATTACGTATACTTTGAACGTCATCAGTAAAGATGGGCGGCCCTTTCTTTCTTTTTTTTTCTTAACCTAACTTATATTTTTATTTATATATTAGTTTGTTAATTTATCTGTTTTCTAATACCTGGTCTCCACTTTCTGTATTTCCCATTACTTTCTGTTACTTCTTTCGGATGAACACCATATTTTTGGGATTGTTCCATATGAATAGGGGCTCAATCTTTTGAATAATAATAATAATAATAATAATAATAATAATAATAATAATAATAATAATAATAATAATTAAGTTCTGAAGTCATTCTTAGAAAGCATGATTCGTCCACATTAGCTCTTATAATAATAATAATAATAATAATAATAATAATAATAATAATAATAATAATAATAATAATAATAATAAAGGGGAAACTTCTCTAGGGACAGTAGCACTGAAAATAATGCTTGTTTATACGTCATTCAATTTTTATAGAGTCTTCTTTATTCTTCTAAATATCTTCTTTTTATCAGCCATTATTTTAATAATAATAAAATAATAATAATATAATAATAATAATAATAAAATAATAATAATAATAATAATAATAATAACGGCACTGATTGCGACCCCTGCTTGACCTGGACCTGAGATCCTGTTATATTCAAATAAAAGAGCACCTTCACCTTCAACATTTTTTTAATTTTTAGAAATTCCCAATATGAGTATTGGCCAATTACTCAGAAACATCGCTGAGCCTGAGAAGTGGATTGTATGAATAATAAAGCAATATATAAAATCAACTCGCTTAATTCTGCCATTCTTTTTAACAGCATTTGCCTAAAAGACGGTCTTCTTCCAAAATAATAATAATAATAATAATAATAACAATAATAAAGGCGGAGACCTTCACTAAGGACAGCAGCACTGAGAATAATGACTGTTTGTATGTCATTCAATTTATATAGAGTCTTCTCTATTCTTCTAAATATCTTCTTTTTATCAGCTGATACACCAGCTACACGCTGATGAAAAGAAGACATTAAGAGGAATAGAGAAGACTCTATATAAAATGAATGCCTTAGAAACAGCCATTATTTTAATAATGATAATAATAATATTTTTTTTATCACAGTCCTCTAATTCGACTGGCTGGTATTTATAGTGTGGGGTTCCGGGTTGCATCCTGCCTCCTTAGGAGTCCATCACTTTACTCACTATGTGTGCTGTTTCTAGGAGCACACTCTTCTGCATAAGTCCTGGACCTAGTTCGGCATCTAGTTTTTCCAGGTTCCTTTTCAGGGACCTTGGGATCGTGCCTAGTGTTCCTATGATTATGGGTACAATTTCCACTAGCATATCCCATATCCTTCTTATTTCTATTTTCAGTTCTTGATACTTATCCATCTTTTCTCTCACTTTCTCTTCTACTCTCGTGTCCCATGGTATTGCGACATCAATGAGTGATACTCTCTTCTTGATTTAGACAATCAAATTATTATTATTATTATTATTATTATTATTATTATTATTATTATTATTATTATTTTATCACAGTCCTCCAATTCGACTGGGTGGTATTCATAGTGTGGGGTTCCGGGTTGCATCCTGCCTCCTTAGGAGTCCGTGACTCTTCTTACTATGTGCGCCGTTTCTAGGATCACACTCTTCTGCATGAGTCCTGGAGCTACTTCAGCCTCTAGTTTTTCCAGATTCCTTTTCAGAGATCTTGGGATCGTGCCTAGTGTTCCTATGATTATGGGTACAATTTCCACTGGCATATCCATATCCTTCTTATTTCTATTTTCAGGTCTTGATACTTATCCATTTTTTCCCTTTCTTTTTCTTTTTTTTGTTTGTTGTGCAATTCCTCTGTTCTGTTTGTCATTCTCCTGTCTCTGTATATTTATGGGTCTTCGTCTGCTTTTATCAGTCATTCTTCCCATGCACTCTTGAGCCACTCGTCTTTACTGGTTTTCAGATATTGCCCCAGTGCTCTGTTCTCGATGTTGACACTGTCCTCTATGCTTAGTAGTCCTTTCCCTCCTTCCTTTCGTGTTATGTATAGTTGTGGTATTTGCTCTTGGGTGTAGTGCTTTGTGTATTGTCATATGTTTCCTAGTTTTCTGTTCTATGTTGCGAAGTTCTGCCTTTGTCAATTCCACTATTCCTGCACTGTATCTGATTACTGGCACTGCCCATGTGTTTATGACTTTTATCATATTTCCAGCGTTGAGTTTTGACTTGAGTATCGCCTTTAGTCTCTGCATATATTCTTTCCTGACCGTGTCCTTCATCTCTTGGTGTTTTATATCCCCTCTCATCTATGTGTTTGATGTTGCTACCATCTGGTAGCTTTATCCCTTCAGTCCTTGTTACTTTGCCCTTTTGTATGTTGACTAACGCACATTTTTCTATTCCAAATTCCATCCTGATGTCCCCAGATACAATCCTTACAGTTTGGATTAGGGTATCTATTTCCTTGATGCTCTTACCATACAACTTGATGTCGTCCATGAACATCAGAGGGTTATTTCTGTTGCCTCTTTTCTTGAGTTGGTACCCGGCATCCATCTTCTGCAGTACTTTAGTCATGGGAATCATGGTTACTACGAAGAGTAGTGGGAACAGAGAGTCGCCCTGGAAGATCCCTCTCCTGATATTAACCTCTGCTAGTCTTATTCCAGAGCATGTAAGTATTGGATTCCAGTTGCGCATTGTATTTTTGAGGAAGCTGATGGTGTTTTCCTCTGCCCCATATATTTTCAGACATTCTATTAGCCATGTGTGTGGTATCATGTCGAAGGCTTTCTTATAGTTTATCCATGCCATGCTTAGGATGGTTTTCCTTCTCTTACTGTTCTTCATTACCATTTTGTCTATCAGGAGCTGGTCTTTTGTGCCCCTACACTTCCTTCTGCAGCCTTTCTGTTGGTATTTGTATCCTGTAGGTAGTTGTATAGCCTTTTGCTGATACCTGTTAGTAACTTCCACATTATTGGTAGGCAGGTGATAGGCCTGTAGTTACTGGCTATATTTCCCTTACTCTTGTCTTTCTTGACTAAGGATGTTCTTCCTGTGGTCATCCATTTGGGCGCATGGTGATTTGTGATACAGTGCTGGAGTTGTTTTTCTGTTCTTGGGTGTAGGGCCTCGAAGTTTTTGAGCCAGTATCCATGGACTTCATCGGGACCTGGGGCTTTCCAGTTGGGCATTTTCTTTAGTTGGTGTCTGACTGTGTCTGTCGTGATGTCAGTGAATCTTTGTTTTATTCTCCCTGTTTCTTCTGCCTTGACTTCCTGGAGCCATGTTGCATGTTTCTTGTGTGATACCGGATTGCTCCATATGTTTTCCCAGAGTCTCTTACTTGGTTCGGCTTCAGGAATTTCTTGATGGTTGTCTTCCCCTCTTAGTTGGCTGTATAGTCTTTTCTGGTTGTTTCCGAGTAGTTTGTTCTGTTGGTATCCCTTATTCCTGTTCATGTATCGTTGGATCTTATGTGCTTTGGCCTTAAGACTCTGTTTTACATCTTCTATTGTGTTGTTTAGTCCCCTCTCCTGTACTTTGTATTTCTCGTTCAGTTCTTCCCTTGTTTTCTTGCTTCTTACCCTTTTTTTCTGCCATCTCTTAGAATTTACTCAAGTCAGATCTCATCACCATGATTTGCTTTTCCAGGCGCCTTTTCCAAGGCGGTTGCTGTTTTGGTTTCTGTTGGGTTGGTTGTGCTGGTGGTGTTGGTGTTCGTGTCCCCATCAGTTCTGCTACTAATCTTGCTCCTGCATATGTCAAGTTATTTGTTTCTGTGATATTGGTGGTGTGTATTAGTCTCATTATTTCATTGACCTCACTTGTTTTCTCCCTTAATTTCTTGGTGTTGTAGGCTTTCATGGAGGGGATCTTTGTTCTCTCTATATCTGGCTTCATCCATTGTCTGATCTTTTCTACCCATTATTATTATTATTATTATTATTATTATTATTATTATTATTATTATTATTATTATTAAAATCCTCAGCTGAAATCTCTCATGGAACCTAGTTAGCAGACCAAAGGGAAATAGCCTGCAGTGAGAGAGATACGTTGTATGAAAAGATGATAAATATTTAAACAGATATGAGTGAATAGAATAAGAAAACAGTACACATGAAATTCAGGGAACGTCAGCAGACAGCAGGAATGAATTTGCTCTTCGCTTAAATATCTGGAGATGTAAGGAATCCACAACTGCTCTGGTTAGACTATTCCACCTTTTACCTTCGTAAAGGGGTAGTGCCTTCAATGCACTTCATGCGGTGCATTGTAGGCGTTACTTAAGGCTTTTTGCATCGTCCCTTCGGCACCCTTCATTCCTCTTACTGTACCTCCGTTCTTATTCTCTTTCTCCTATCTTACTTTCCACCGTCTCTAACAGTTGATTTATAGTGCAATTGCGAGGTTTTCCTCCTATTATGCCATTCAAACTTTTTTATTGTCAGTTTCCGTTTCAGCGCTGAATGGCCTCATAGGTCCCAACGATTGTCTTACGGCATAAACTCCCAATTCTGTTCTATTCTACATTTTAATGGTAGCCAAGATAAACTTCTAGCAAAATCCTAAAGAGAGACTGTTAAAATCTGAAGCTTAATATCGAATTGCATTATTCCAAGAACTCTGTGTTTGATTGAAGTGACTTAAAGCTGATTTTTTTTTCAATGCGATAAATTGAAAATCACCATCAGCTTTCCTGAACTCTGGTCTTTGTCATCGTCATCATCATCATCATCATCATCATCATCATCCAACGCTGTCTTCCATCCCTTTTCGCTATTTGCATTTTCTCCATTTTCGTCCGAGAAGTGGAACGTTTATAGCCCTGGCAATGCAGGCAGGGCGTATTGTACCCGATCGTAAAATACTGACTTACACGTTTCGGTTCGTTTATGCTTGTATGTTCCTGGCGTTTTACTTTTCCACGAATTTACAGCGTTTTAACTGTTTTTTTTTTCTGCAGAGATAATTGTTTTTCTTTTTTATTTATTCATATTTTCCAGAGATAAATCTTTTGTCAATTTATTCATATTTTACAGAGATAAATCTTTTGTTAGTTTATTCATATTTTCCAGAGATAAATCTTTTCTTATTTTTTTTTCATATTTTCCAGAGATGAGACCTTTTTTTATTCGTATTTTCAGAGATAAAACTTTTTATTTATTCGTATTTTCCAGATATAAGACATTTTTTATTTATTCATATTTTTCAGTAAAAGACTTTGTTTATTCATATATCTCAGAGATAAGACCTTATTTTTAATTATTCATATTTTCCAGTGAGAAGACATTTTTATTTATTCATATTTCTCAGATATAAGACTTTTTTATTTATTCCTATTTCATAGATATAATAATAATTTATTATATATTTCTCAGAGGTAAGACTTTTTTATTTATTATATTTTCCAGAGATAAAACTTTTTATTTTTATTTTTCAGAGATAAGTTTTTTATTTACATTTTCCAGAGGAATAAGCCTTTTTCATTTATTCTTATTTCTCAGATATAAGACTTTTATTCATACATATTTTCCAGAGATAAGACTTTTTATTAATTCATAATTCTCAGGTATAAGACTTTTTTATTTATTCATATTTTTTGAGATAAGACTTTTTTTATTTACTCATATTTTCCAGATTTAAGTTTATTATTCATATTTTCCAGAGGAATAAGCCCAAATATTCAGGACGTACGTGATCAGAAATTTCCAACGATAGAACTTCCGCATTTCCTTACTTTAGATTAAACTGAGCTTATGGCAACGCGGCCTCGATACCCAAGGGGCATGGTGTGGACCTCTGGACTTTTCTCAAAAACCGAAACCAAGTTAGGTATCTTATGGAAGTTGGTGATACTTCATAAAGATAAAAGCAAATATATGATTGACAGCGAAAGGAATTGGATTTGTCTTGATAAGAGTTGACGGTTTTATATAAATATACATATACATATGTTTGAAATCAGCTGTCCGATAAATCTAGACAAGAAGAAAACTAAAAGTCCGGCTTGAGAATTTTCTCTGTCTCTCTCTATCTCTCTCTTAACGTTATCTTCTGACCACTAGAAACTAAGGTAATGTTTTCTTCTTCTTCTTCTTCTTTCCTAATTCATTTATCTTTCGGGAGAATCAAGGTCCATTCATCATTCATTGCACCGTCGTTGTTGTAGTCTAGTAAGAGCGCTTCCCTTATGCCCTGCACTTTCACCCTAGACAGGTAATTGGGGTGTCGTTGGGGAGGGGGCCTGCGTGTGGCGATAAGGGGTAGCGGGAGAAAAAATGCCCTCGGGGCAAGGTGGTAACCAGTTTACCTTAGGGAGGCTGCACCAGCGGTCTCCCATACACTATCAGCATTTGCGAAATTGCGACGGACTGCATTTCAGCCAATTAGCGAATCGCCCTTCCAATCCGTCATCATTTAAGAAGCTTTCGGCAACAGTCTCGCTCGAGTGGTTATTCCGGATAACCTTTTACTTATTTATTTTTTTATTGTTTTATGACTTCCTCCACTTTCTTTTCTTTCTCATATCTTCGGTCTTGTTATGGCACTCGATTACGAAACTTGGGATATTTCCTGGATAGTAAACCACACAGAGTTCGGGGCTGGTTATCTAGGACTAATATTTCTTGGGGGTCATTACTTTTGCAATATTGACAGTCTTTTGTTTATGTTTTTACGGTAATCCAGAACCGGTTCGTACTAAACACACCACAAGGGTGAATACATACCGGGTTAAAACCCTTGGAGGTTTGTTTATCTGTTCACGGGGTTATTTCAAACAGCTTTTTCAATAGATTTCATTGAGTTCAGGATAGAGGTGAATGGTCTAGTATGCATAGGGAGGTTCGAAAAGGTTCTGATAAGCCTTTTGAGTAGGTGTATGTAGTGAATAGTGTTGCAAGGAGACCAGGAAGAGATCATTAGAGCCTGAGACTGATCTGGATTCTAGTTCGGATCCAGAATTTTTTTGCTGGGATTGTTGCGTCAAGTATATTGATGTATGTATGTATGTATTTATTTATGTATATATATGATTAAATTCTTCTGTTAAAACAGGCTATGTCTCAAGTATAAAACGCTCATTAAAGCACTCTGGTTTAAAGCTAAGGTCTATATTTCGGGGGACTCAAAATTTTTCTTACCCTTTAATTATTATGTTGTATATACTTAATACTGAGATATATGTATTCGTGTATCCATATTATACGTATTATAATGTATCCATATATATATATATATATATATACTATTATATCCTATATATATATATATATCATATATATGTGTGGTTATTTATATTTATATCTAAGGGTTCCTTCCTATATGCGCTGGATTTGTGAAGCAGTTTCTCTCCTTTGCTTCTGGCCATTGTATCGTTTTGCCCTTTTTGTCAGCTATTCAAACGTTCCTTTTATTTTTACTAATGTCTTAATCTTGTGTTTATACTTTTATTATTTCATAATCTATTTAATTATCCTGCAAGTGTTTTGCACTGGCAAATCAGTTCATCTGCTAAGGAGGTCAATCATTTATATGTATCGGAAATCAATAATGCATATATGTATATATGCCTTATAGTTCCCTTATCAAGTTATCGGCTTAATGAAGAGGTTGTGTCTCCACATATGGTTTCTAGTCCTTTTAAGGGCCCCATACACTGAATGACTGTATGAACGATTTTCTGTATCGTTTGCAAAAACATTGTGTATTATGGGCTTGTCTGAATGCAAAAGTGGGCACAGTTTCGTGTCTGAACGATTTCAATGAGAATCGTCACGACCAAGTTGCTGGCTTGCGACTTAAGTCTGTCATACACAGATCGTTCAATGTATGCGTTTGTCTGCCGATATTACGCTATCTTGCACATCTCTTCTAGAGATGATACCACGTCTTCTCGAAACAAAATCTTTGTTCAGACTGAAATCGGTACGGAGATCGTTCATACTGTCTGAATAGTGTGTGTGTGTGTGTGTGTGTGTCGATAACGACAATCGTTCATACAATCGTTCAGTGTATGGGGCTCTTTACTGTATTAGATTTTTTTTCAGCAAAAGAAGACTGTTTCCATCCTTAAAACTTGAATATAAATTAGTCTCCATAACCGAGGCAGTATTATTACGTCGTCAAAAATGACTTATCTTGATGCTTGACCATACAGATGAATATCATGTTTGTATGAGCAATAAAGTTCGTTAACCTCTCTGTATCGATTTCAGCTTATTATGGGAGCGAAGGTTCCCATGACAATTATCTCTCATGCTACGTCTTACACGCTGAGGAGGATGACCGTCCCCCACCCCAATCCTTCTCGAGTTATTGCCTCATACTAGTTCCCACACGTAACATCCTATTGCTAGCATCGCGTCTCCAGGATGCAAGCTAGATTCTATAAACATTGACTCACCCGGCGAGGGACTTCCCCAGCAGCAGGTAACATCGGTTTTGCTTTCAACCCCTTCAACCCCAGCCCACCCCACACACCCCACCCCCCACCTACGCCTCATGGGAGTAGACCCTAGACGAGTCAGTCTCTCTGGGGATGTCCCTTGTTCCTTACGATCAAGGAGGAATTGGTGACTGTATCACCATGTTTAAGGCTATGTTTTATATTTCCGTTGTACCTTCATTGCAATTCAAACCGAAAATGAATAATGTTTATGGTTCAGAGAGATTTGCTGTCTTGCCTGAAAAAAGAAAAAAGAAAGAAAGAAAAAAGATTGTTTCACCATGTTTAAGGCTACATTTTATATTTCCGTTGTACCTTCATTGTATTTTGAACCGAAAATAAATAATGTTCATAGTTCAGGAGGATTTTCTGTCTTGCCTGAAAGAAAACAAAAATGAAGGAAAGAAAAAAAATAACTATAAACGATGAGGATTTCATTTATTTCCGTGAGCGCCAATGCTTTCCGAGTGTCTTATTGTGACCATCTTTCTGGGAGTGGTCACTTTCTCCCGGTCAGGATATCCTCCTCACCA
>NC_061090.1:49681748-49684248 GCF_015104395.2 Macrobrachium nipponense | reverse complement strand
ATACATCCAAGCATTAAGCTATAAAAAGGTCGTTTAATACCCAATTCGCTCTACCTTGGAAGTATATTTATATAGTATATGTAAACCGAGGGGGAATTTTTCAGTTGATAAGTTCGTCGTCTCATGGGCTCGAACCACAGAAGATGAGAACTCGCGGATGAGGCAAGTGTCATCGTACGTCGTGAGTTCCCGTTTTCGGTGGTTCGAACCCATGAGACGACGAACTTCTTATTAACTGAAAAATTCCCCTTCGGTGTACATATTATAAGAATATATTATTTCCTAGGTAGAGCAGATTGGATATAAAACAACCTTTATAGAGTAATGCTTGTATATAAATCCTGACATATTATATATATATATATATATATATATATATATATATATATATATGAATATTATCACATCACCGTAATTCATATACAAGCATTAAGCTACAAAATTATCTTTAATATCTAATGCGCTCTGCCTCTGAATTAATGACTTCATATGCTAACCGAAGGGGAATTTTTTAGTTAATACGAAATTCGTCGGCTCTTGGGCTCGAACCACGAAACCAAGAATTCAGGACGTATTAATTCCGAGGTAGAGCGAATTAGATATGAAATGACATTTGTAGCTTAATGCTACATTATATATATATATATATATATATATATATATATATATATATGTGTGTGTGTGTGTGTGTGTGTGTGTGTGTGTGTGTGTGTGTGTCTTCAGCAAGAATAGATTAAGCAAGCATTCTATTAAGACCCGTTGCAACATTATACACATACACACACATACATGCATATATATAGGCTATATATATATATATATATATATATATATATATATATATATACATACATACTTACATATGTGTGTATGTGTGTAGTGCGTTGTGCATGAGTTTATGTGTATCATAAATATAGTCCTCATATTAGTGGACGATGCCTGAGAAAGAAAAGTAATAAAAATGTCAGTATAAATAATAAGGAATGAGAAATCACTCTGCATCAGAGTGCAGGGTATCTTCAAGTATTAAAAGAAGAAGAGGTCAAGACTTCAGACCGTCTGCGGAACGACACTTGACGCTAACTGCTCATCTTTGTTTTTCGTGAAATATGAAAATTAACAACATTTAGGATTTACTCAATCTCGATTATATATCTATATACTTTTTTTTAACAACTTATAATTTTATGCGTCGTTTGAATATTTGCATACTCGCTACCAGTGATCATCGCGAATCATTTTAACCAACCGGTCGGGTGGCAGAAAGGTACCCAGAGAGAGAGAGAGAGAGAGATCAAAGGAGTCGTTGGAGGTGGCGGAGAAATAACGAGCCGCCTATTTTTGCAGTAATGCAGACGAAGCATGCAGCGGCAATGCAAGGCAGTACGGACACTTAATTGTCACAAATACTGTTTTTTTATTCTTTCTTTATGTTGTTGTTTAATTGAACGTACGTTTGCGAGGAGATATACAATGCTGAATTTATCGAGTATCGGGATGAAAATGAATGCATTTAACACCTGGCCCCTCTTTAATTTTTTTTTTTTTCATGATGCTTATTTTTACATTTTGGTGGTCACAAAAGAGCGGCGTCTGTCTGTACCCACTGAACTTGCGAGTTCTTTGTAATGATAGTCTTGCTGTTAGAATTCAGAAGATAGATGAAGTTTCAAAGCGACGTTTGCCAAGCTAAGCGGGAAGGAGACGTTGGGAGTCTGTGTGATTTAGGCATCATCGAAAGTTTGTCAGATGCCAATTGGTTATCCTGCCTCGGTGAGTTTGAGAAGTCACAAGAAGCAACATATTAAGGTATCGATCTATTAGGGGAAAATTTGTTATAGCAGGCTTTGACGTCATTGTAATATAGATCATAATATATAGATGATCTATCTATCTGTCTATATATATATACATATGTGTGTGTGGGTGGTGTGTGTGTGTGTGTGTGTGTGTGTACGTGGTGAATATCGCTTCAAAATGAAAACAGAATAAAGGATTACCAGTCACTGATATAACTACCTTTTGTAGCACTCAAATGGTCGTAATATATATAGATAATATATATATATTATATATATATATATACATATATATATATAGATTACATATATAGGTGTGTGTGTGTTGTGTGTGTGCGCGCGCGTGTGTGGTGTGTGTGCGCGCGCGTGTGTGTGTGTGTGCGTGTGTGCTGGAAATCTTAGATATGTAACCTGCCGTAACGTTTCACTACGTGTTCATTTCGTACCCGACGCCTTCCCTCAGAAATAGCGGTTTTCTTCAGGAACAACAATATTTTAGGGGCGCGGCAAAGTCCAACCCCGACAGGAGCTGTGCTGCTCCTGCTGCTCCGGTTGTTCCTATTTGTAGCCTCCCCATGCAGGATCCCCACCGATAAATCCTTTCGGGATGGTCGAGAAATACGCGACTTACTTTCGGCTTTTGACTTCAGAGGAGCGGAGATCTGCTCTGGTCTTCAGCTATTTATGCCGAGCGGCGTTCC
>NC_061090.1:49664248-49679248 GCF_015104395.2 Macrobrachium nipponense | reverse complement strand
TGGCCTGTGGTTGGTCTACGGGTCGACGGTCTGATAACCGAGGGGGTACTCAGTAAAAAAAAAAATTCAATATTAAGCAAAAAAAGTTGATCCAAAAACAATAACTCAAACTCGAGAACGACAGCTGTTTAAACCAAATTTCGTCTCTTGACTAGTATTTGAATTTCACGTAGAAAACACCAGAAGACTTGTGGACCTTGAAAAGACACAAACCATCACCGCTTCTCCATGAACCGCGAGAGTAACTTTTCCTTAGGTTGACATTTTCTTTCCCTTTTGGAAACCTAAGAATGACTTTGACCACTAAATCATCGAAGGCTGTCAAAGCTTTAGATATCCTCTCTCTCTCTCTCTCTCTCTCTCTCTCTCTCTCTCTCTCTCTCTCTCTCTCTCTCTCTGGCGGAAAGAAAACTAGAGTTCGGATTTTACACGAACCCACTGAAAATTGGCTCTAGTGGAATCTATTATTGAAAACCCCGTTATTTCCGTCTCTTTAGCCACAGAACTTTATTTTTGATATTGATATATCAAAGGGCGACCGACACTTATCGAAAGCATCACGACTAGCATTTGTTTTTGTAGAGGATGCGCGTGGACCAATGAGAACGCTTGTATTTATAGGAATATGTAAGACGGCCAATGAGAACGCGTGTTTTTATAGGGAGTATGAAAGAGGGCCAATGAGAACCCTCATTTTTGGGGGACATCTTCCCCTCCCATCACTACCCCCTCCACCTTCCCCTCAAAAGATGACGGAAATGTCCGTGATTGGCTCAGACGTGCAACGTACACTTCGCCATTGCCAAATGATCGGCTCAGAAATAAACACAACCTCGGTGGCAGGTGATTGATCTGTGATGATAAATAAATAAATAAATAGATAGACTGAGCTGTGTTTTTAGCCTTTTAACGACGGCTTGCCAGCAGAATAATTCGCCCAGGAGAACGCTATTGTTAGAACCAGGTAAACGTGTACAGTCATTCTTTCAGCACCCGTCGACGATCCTCCGTCATACAGAGGTGCACCTGTTCGATTTCCTTATCTCTTCCGATGGCAAAACATCAAAGTGATATGGAAAGGTGCAGGCAACGCTTAGGGAGCGAGAGGGCGGGGAGCCTTGGCATTAAATTTAGCTCGAAATGGACCACTTCTGCTTCACCTCGGTCTAAATTTACCCCCACGACACCTTTTGCGTGGGTGGCGCTGATGACGTCACACTTGGCTATGGTGATCGAAGACTTTGCCCAGAAAGGGGGGGAGGCGGCGGGAGCGGGCAGGTAATTTTGGACCCTTCGGCGATGCCCCCAGACGTTGCTAACATTCATTTGAAGTGCCACATGCCCCCTTCTCCAACGGGTATGCGTTGTATTTAATCCTTGGCCACTTTTTTTTTTTGCATTAACATGAAAAGAACATTCTCTCTCTCTCTCTCTTCTCTCTCTCTCTCTCTCTCTATCTCTCCTCTTCTCTCTCCTCCTCTCTCTCTCTCTCGTTTTTACCTGTGGCAAAACCTGTTACGTAGGAAAATAGAAAACACTTAGCAGACTGTAATGCATCTGTGTGTTGTAGTTTCAGAATTAAAAGGTCATGGTGTTTTTTGTACTGAAGAGAAACTTTATTACCCACTGAAGGGAGCTGGACTTAGGTATTATTCGGTTGCTTTCCAAGAAGAAAACCAGAAAGGTGAATATATATATATATATATATATATATATATATATATATATATATATATATATATATATATATATGTATGTATGTATGTATGTATGTATGTATGTGTATGTATGTATCGAGAGAGAGATAGTCTTCATAGAAGGACCATTTTAAGCTAACTTGGAAATCCTACCAAAATACATTTATTTATATAATATATATATATATATATATATATATATATATATCATTCGAGCTACAAATTTCCTTTAATATCTAATTCGCTCTACCTCGGAATTGATATATTTTCATATATGTATCGAAAGGGAATTTTTAGTTGATAATAATTTCGTCCCCTCATGGGATCGAACCACCGTCCAGTGGACGGGAACGAAATCAGGATGACCGTCCTGATTTCGTTCCCGTCCACTGGACGGTGGTTCGATCCCATGAGGGGACGAAAATATTATCAACTAAAAATTCCCCTCGGTACATATTTGAAAATATATCAATTCCGAGGTAGAGCGAATTAGATATTAAAGGACATTTGTAGCTCGAATGATCTATATGAATCACGGTGATGTGATAATTATTTATTCATATATATATATATATATATATATATATAATTTCCTTACGTGATTATACTCATAGAATCATTGTCAATTAATGTAAAATTAGCCCCATAAGAAATTTTTTTGGACTGATCAAAGAATTTTGAATTTTCCAGTGAAAAGGTAACCTTAAGAATTATTATTTATTATTATTTATTTATTTATTTTTTTTTTTTTTTTTTTGCTCCTATCACAGTCCTCCAATTTGACTGGGTGGTATTTATAGTGTGGGGTTCCGGGTTGCATCCTGCCTCCTTAGGAGTCCATCACTTTTCTTACTATGTGTGCCGTTTCTAGGATCACACTCTTCTGCATGAGTCCTGGAGCTACTTCAGCCTCTAGTTTTTCTAGATTCCTTTTCAGGGATCTTGGGATCGTGCCTAGTGCTCCTATGAGTTATGGAGGGTACGATTTCCACTGGCATATCCCATATCCTTCTTATTTCTATTTTCAGATCTTGATACTTATCCATTTTTTCCCTCTCCTTTCTCTTCACTCTGGTGTCCCATGGTATTGCGACATCAATGAGTGATACTTTCTTCTTGACTTTGTCAATCAACGTCACGTCTGGTCTGTTTGCACGTATCACCCTATCCGTTCTGATACCATAGTCCCAGAGGATCTTTGCCTGATCGTTTTCTATCACTCCTTCAGGTTGGTGCTCGTACCACTTATTACTGCAAGGTAGCTGATGTTTCTTGCACAGGCTCCAGTGGAGGGCTTTTGCCACTGAATCATGCCTCATTTTGTACTGGTTCTGTGCAAGTGCCGGGCATTCACTTGCTATGTGGTTTATGGTTTCATTTTTCGTATTGCACTTCCTACATATGGGAGAGATGTTTATTTCCGTCTATCGTACTTTGAACATATCTGGTTCTTAGGGCCTGATCTTGTGCCGCTGTTATCATTCCTTCAGTTTCCTTCTTTAGCTCTCCCCTCTGTAGCCATTGCCATGTGTCATCGCTGGCTAGTTCTTTAGTCTGTCTCATGTATTGTCCGTGCATTGGTTTGTTGTGCCAGTCCTCTGTTCTTTCTGTCTTTCTCTGTCTCTGTATATTTCTGGGTCTTCGTCTACTTTTATTAGTCCTTCTTCCCATGCACTCTTTAGCCACTCGTCTTCACTGGTTTTCAGATATTGCCCCAGTGGCTCTGTTTTCGATGTTGACGCAGTACCTCTATACTTAGTAGTCCTCCGCTCCCTCCTTCCTTTCGTGTTATGTATAGTCTGTCTGTATTTGCTCTTGGGTGTAGTGCTTTGTGTATTGTCATTTGTTTCCTGGTTTTCTGATCAATGCTGCGGAGTTCTCTGCCTTCGTCCATTCCACTATTCCTGCGCTGTATCTGATTACCTGGCACTGCCCATGGTGTTTATGGCTTTTATCATATTTCCGGCGTGAGTTTTGACTTGAGTATCGCCTTGAGTCTCTGCATATATTCTTTCCTGGATCGTGTCCTTCATCTCTTGGTGTTTTTATATCTCCTCCTTCCATTATTCCCAGGTATTTGTATCCTGTCTCATCTATGTGTTTGATGTTGCTCCCATCTGGTAGCTTTATCCCTTCAGTTCTCGTTACTTTGCCTTTTGTATGTGACTAAGGCGCATTTTTCTATTCCAAACTCCATCCTGATGTCCCCAGATACAATCCTTACATTATTATTATATTATTATTATTATTATTATTATTATTATTATTATTATTATCAAAATACGGCATAACCAGCCCCGTTTCCCGGGCAGACCCGGCTCCATTTCAGGGAATCCCTTCTCACCCTCACCCCCTCCGGAGGGTGGGGGAGGTAGGAAGAAGCCCATTATAAACCATCTTAGTTGCCCCCACCATAACCCTGCCAAGTATAATGCCCATCGGTCCAGCCGTTTGGCCGTGATTGAATGACAGACGGACGTACAGACATAACGCCCATTATAGCAAGATTATTGTTATTATTATTATTATTATTATTGGAGTGGAATTTTCTTTATTGTTTTCTTAAGGCCTTTTCATCGTTGCATATGGTTCTGAAATTTATGTTAATAATAATAATAATAATAATAAATAATAATAATAATTATTATTATTATTATTATTATTATTATTATTTTATTATTATTATTATTATTATTATTATTATTATCAAGGGAGACCTTTAAAACCAGATAATATCGGGCAACGGAATCGGAGGACTAGCAATCGACAGACTTTTTGTGGCTGCCTTCAGATAATGCACAAAGGAGATCAGGGTTTTCGATTCACTGCAAGAGCCGCTTCTTGTCTATCTAATTCTCTTTATAGGGAGCGACGTGAGACACGAGAACAACTGCGACAGAGTGAACCAGCTCGGTGTCCGCCCCCCCTCTCTTCTACTACTACCTGGGCTGTCTCCTGCTTGGAGGCACGCTTAAAAACGACCTCGGCTAATTCATGGCGACATCTTGACTGAAGAAGAATTGGCTCAGGCTATTCCGTTGTAACCTGCGCCACCTTAATCTTTTCCCTCTCTTGACACTCTTCCCCCCATATCCCACCCCTCTCCCCGGCCCCCGGTGCCGTAAACTTAGCACTGTGTCTTCCTACAGCAGCAATATCCAATCCCCAAAGATCAGAAACTGAAAACTATCAAGTTTTCCGAACTGACCTGAGCGTACGCTTGATTCCAATGCGCCATAAGGGGGGTTGTGCCGTCAGTGCACCTCACGCAGTGCACTGTAGGCATTATCTGAGGTCCTTTGCAGCGTCTCTTCGGCCCCTAGCTGTCTCATTTCTTTTACCGTACCTCCGTTCATATTCTCTTTCATCCACGTGACTTTCCACACACTAAAAATTTCCTTTCCAAATGCAACTTCGAGGTTTTCCTTCTGTCACACCTTTCAAACCTTCTTTGTGTCTTTTTCTCTTTCAGCGCTGAATGACCTCATGGGTCCTAACTCTTATCCTTTGGCCTAAATTCTTTACTCTGTTCTAGTCTGTGATTCGACTGCATACTGGCCGTACATTTTTTTCATACACGACTTCCTAAAACAAGTGAGGACGGGTCTGTACAGTGATATTTGCCGGACAAAACTCGCATAGAAGTACATAAGCGTCTCGGTGGCGTGATCGGTATGGTCTTGGCCTGCCTCCTCGGTGGCCGCGAGTTCGATTCTGGGGCATTCCACTGAGGGGTTAGAGATGTGCGTTTCTGGTGTTAGAAGTTCAATCTCGACGTGGTTCGGAAGTCGCGTAGAGCCGTTGGTCCCGTTGCTGAATAACCACTGGTTCCATGCAACGTAAAAACACCATACAAACAAACAAGGAAAGTATAGAAGCACAAGTTAATAAAATGTACACATTAACTGTGAAAACATAGCTAACTCGTTGCTTGACAGGTCCATGAATGAGTGTAAGGGAATACAGCCCAGCAGAAAGAAATAACGTACTTTTTTTTTTTTTTTTTTAGCAAAATAAGAAGCTGACAAAGGTTTTCGGTTGAAAATAAAATATTTCAGCTATTATCACTGAGCGTCTGTATCTGCGGATCCCTTATCTTTATCAAGAGTTTGTTGCCGCTAATTCTCTTATCTCTGTCTCTTATTGTTCCTGATTCTCTCATCTGTGATCATCTGTTTCCCCTGATTCCCCTATCTGTCAGACACTATTTCTCATGATTCCCTTATCGCTAAGCGTTTATTTCCCATGAGTCTCTAAACTCTTGAGTCTCTGTACTACACCCTGATTCCCTTATCTTTGCACTTCTGTTGACCGTTATTCCTTTATCTCCGAGCTTTTGTTTTCCTTGATTCTCTTATCTATGAGCTTCTATTTCCACGACTCCTCTATCTCTACACCTCTGTTAGCTTATGATTCTTTGTATCTCTTTGAGCATCTATTTCTGCTGATTCTCTGGCCTATCTCTTAGCTTCTATTTCCCCTAATTCTCTTATTACTGAGATTCTGTTTCTCCTGATTCTCTTAGATTCTCTTTCATATCTCTTAGCTGCTATTTCCCCTAATTCTCTTATTACTGGGCTTCTGTTTCTCCTGATTCTTCTTGCCCAGAGCCTCCATTATAACTGATTCCCATATATTTGATCCTCTATATCACATGATTCCCTTATTCCTAAGCCTCTATTTTTCTTGATTCCCTTTACCCTGATCCTCTTATTTCCTCTGATTCTCTTATCTCTGAACCTCTGTGTATCCTGATTCTCTTATTTCTCATCCTACATTTTTCTCTTATTTCCCTCTTATTTCCTGATCCTCTTATTTCCGCTGATGCTCTTATTTCTGTGCCTCTATTTTCCTTGATTCTCTTATCTCTGAGCGTCTATTTCCTCTGATTCTCTTATCTCTGAGCATCTATTTCCCCGGATTCTCTTATCTCTGAGCGTCTATATCCGCTGATTCTCCTCTCTCGTTGCCTCTTTATCTTCTGATTCTCTTATTTCTGGGCCTCTATTTCTGATTCTCTTATCTCTGAGCGTCTATTTCCGCTGATTCTCTTATCTCTGGGCCTCTATTTCTTCTGATTCTCTTATCTCAGGGCCTCTATCTTCTGATTCTGTTATCTCTGGGCCTCTATTTCATCTGATTCTCTCGTCTCTGAGCTTTTTATTTCCGCCGATTCTCGTATGTCTAGACCTCTATCTTCTGATTCCCCTATTTCTGGGCCTCTGTTTCTTTTAATTCTCTTATCTCTGAGCCTTTTATTTCCGATGATGCTCTTATTTCTGGGCCTCTATTTCTTCTTAATCTCTTATTCCTGAGCGTCTATTTCCGCTGATGCTCACATTCCTGGGCCTCTACTTCTGATTCCCTTATTTCTGAGCGTCTATTTCCGCTGATGCTCTTATTTCTGGGCCTCTATTTCTTAATCTCTTACCTCTGAGTGTCTATTTCCGCTGATTCTCCTATCTCTGGGCCTCTATTTTCCCTGGTTTAGGAAAAAAAATGCCTTGTTGTATATCTCGTATCAAGTGCAAGAGACGTTATGTAACTCTTTAGTGCAAGATATCTTCAGTAACTAGTGCTGGAAATCTCATAATAGTGAACGTTTCAAATCGCAGATATGGCAGAGTAATACTGCGTATAAGTCCTGCAATATTTCTCTCATGTTTAGCATTGGATCCTGTTTGAATTACCTCACAGACTATGATCCTGTTAGTTCTACCTCATTTAGTAGGGTGAGATTCCTCATTGCATTATAGCTTCGATGCTCATATGTTTGAGTTGTATCGTTTATACGTTCGTATGTCGGTATCCTTCTTCTCTCGTCTCTTGCTACGATGTAGTCCGCTTGATAATTTACAGTTGAAGTTTATCATTATCTACTCTAAACTAAGATATTTGACGACAGTCCGTAACCCTAATCAACCCCTCTCCTCGTTCCATTGCTCCTAGTACTATCACCCATCCTCTCTCTCTCTCTCTCTCTCTCTCTCCTCTCTCTCTCTCTCTCTCTCTCTCTCTCTCTCAATTGAAGAAAAAGAATTGTTTTTATTTACAAAGCACACGACCATCTCGTCCCAAATCTGTGCGCATATATTTGGATGCGTGAAAATAGATTCTAAAAGTATACCAGACAACAGATGAGCCCAGCCCTGCTATCGGACCTCATAAATACTTTCTTTTCTACTTCCTTGCTTTCAGGTTGCATTTATTATTCTACTTCCTCTTAATCTCGGTAATACTTTCGTTATTGTCTCGCCGGTATTCGGTTGTACCCAAAGGAATTTATGTGCAGAGCTCTGAGGCGAAATCGCAAAGAAACCTAATAAATTCATTGGCCGCGAGGAGGTTTTCTGTATCACTTCGCAGCCAATGTATATTTACAAATATATATATATATATATATATATATATATATATATATATATATATATATATATATATATTATGTATTATGAAGATAAAAGGGTCATAAAACACTATTTGAACATTTAAATAGTGTTTTATGGGCCTTTTATCTTCACATTATACTGTTGTATTACAGTTAAAAGGCATTCATTATATTATATATATATATATTATATATATATATATATATATATATATATATATATATATATATATATATATATGCTTATGCTATTTGATCGTCGGTTTATTTATGTATATTCTTAAAACTTTTTCGTTTATCCTCTTTGGTTTTTTGTATTTGTATGTTATTCCCATTGTTCCTATTTTCTGTTTTTTTTTCACTTATAGGAATTTTATTCCTCTTAAGCTTTCTTTGCAAGGCTTCTCCCATAATAATTCTTCTTCTTCTCTTCTTCTTCTTCTTCTTCTTTCTGTAGAAGCTTGTCCCTATTTGGGGTCGCTGTCATGGTTCCTCAACACATTCTTCCATCTCCTTCAGTCCAGTGCATCCTCCTTGATCAATCCCAACTCCCTCATATCTAAATCTCTTCACACAGTCAATCCATCGCAATTTTGGTCTACCTAACCTTCTCCCACCCGGTAGTCCCATCGCCATCATCTTCTCCCATAATAATAATAATAATAATAATAATAATAATAATGATATAATAATAATGATAACTTTACGTGGCTTATGCGTTTAGTCATTTCCTCAAGCTTCAATCCTCTGTGGTCTTCACTTGGATGCTTAATTTTTGGCCCGATACTTTGCTGATTTTCATCATTTTTATTTGTTTTCTTTATACTGTGTACCTCATGAATGACTGTTTTATCTCTTGACTGTAAGTTTATATACATACCTACATACATACATACATATATATGTTTAACTGAATCACGAAAGTTTGGAACGTGATAAATGCATAAATAAAGGTATAAGCCTCATGACAAACTGCTAAGAAAGGACGTTGAGTCGAAAGATCTTGAGCTACTCAGTCGTTTATCTTTCCTTCGTAATTTATACCTATATTTATACATACATATATATATATATATATATATATATATATATATATATATATATATATATTATATATATATATATATATTTAAATATATTATATATATATATATATATATATATATATATATATATATATATATATATGCATATACATATACATATACATATACCAGCAATATGAGATTTCCATGTTAATCGGAGGTAAATAATAAATATTAAAACCAGGGCTTGAATGAAGAGCGTGTATAATTGTTGCGACTGGTTTCGGAGATTTAAATCCCTCCTTCATTGGGCAATCTATAATCGAATATTTGTTACATTTAAAAGTAATGAAGTAATAAAGTAGAATAAGATAACGTAGTACAGGATTAAATAGCCTAAAAATTCAGCAAAATCGTAAAACATAAAGACAAAAAAAAAATGTTTGTTGCCAAAAATGAGCAGAAATTAAAATGGACGACAGGTTCCTCAAGTCTAAGAACAAAGCAATTCAACAGACCTTTCATGATTAAAAAGAGAAGGTTTGTCTCTTGGGCTACATAGAGACTCGGCCACTACTATAAAAGATTCACATCAGCCGTGCATTTCACGTTTTGGCCAGTCCCTTACGACGCTCCTGATTGGCTGTTGATAAGCCAACGACAGGGCTGGAAACTCTCAGTCTCTCGAGAGAGTTCACATAGGCAGGATGTATGTTCCATCTCTTCTGAGGAATGCTTTTAAGAGACGTATCCCTCAGGAGAGGTGGAACATACGCCCTGCCTATGTGAACTCTCTCGAGAGAGGCTGAGAGTTTCCAGCCCTGTGATTGGTTTATCAACAGCCAATCAGGAGCATCGTAACGGGTTGGCCTAGACATCAGATGCATCGGTGATGTGAATCTACTACAGCACCAGTTTAAGGTTCGTATCTATGAACATTAGTGGAAGATCTGTTAAGGTTGTTTTACACTAGGCTTCACCGCAGGCTGCATACGTAAAACTCGCCAACCTCTCCCAAGGATGGGATAGGATAAAAGATTGGTTAATTCCTGAGAACCAGTCCGAGAAGAGCCTTTGCCAGGTTCAGGGATCTGGTTAGACTAATCTTTTATCCCATCCTGTCCTTGGGAGGAGGTAGTGAAGTCTTACGTATACAGCGTGCGATGAAGCCTAGTGTAAAACAGACTTTAGACGAATAGGCCATTAAGCAAACCATCTTTTAGCGCTATTCAACACACTGAAGAACGTGACCATCCTGAGAGAATTTTGATTCTTTTTCAGTCTTTACTTGAAGGGCTAACTAAATGGAGCTGCGATTAGTTGAGTCTCCATATAGCCTAAGAGACAAACCCTCTCTTTGTAATCAAGAAAGGTCTTGAATTGCTGTGTTTTTAGTCTTCAGGAACCTCTCCCCCCACCACTTTTTAATTTCCGCTCAATTTTGACAACAAACATTTTGCGTCTGTATTATTATAAGATTTTGATGCCTGTTTGGGCTATTTTATCTCTCAAAATATGATATTTTATCTTTTATTACTTCCATTATTTTAAATGTGACAAATATTCCATTAGATGGCGGAAAAAAGTAATTCTCCGTAATTAGTCGCAACAAATGTAGATTATAGATGCTTTTCATTCCAGCCCTGGATTTAATGTTCACACATACATACATACGTACATACATACATACATACATATAATATACTGTGTATACACACACATAAGTACATACATACTACATATATGATCGAGTTAGAGTGAGTGAAAATTCGAATATTCACCAGCAAACCGGCTTTGTGCCTTGCCCCTGTTCCTGCCTCCTGAACGGCAGATGAATCTTCTTCAATGTACTACGCGTCGATGGGTTGAAGAGCATGAAACATTTCGAGATTTTTCGAACCCGAGTTTAATACTCCTTACCAGGTGGTCTTTCTGGAGAGTTCAGGTATCCCGCTTCGTATCATTCTAAGAGGATTTTTATGCATTATCCCTCCCACACTTTGACGCAGTTTCCGAGGTGTAAGGTTATTCAACCTTCCCTATAGTGCAAGTGTCTTCTGCGGAGAAGTTTTTATCCAGAATTGGCGGTAAAGTGACGACGATTCGAAAATAAACATGCCCTATGATAGGGGTAGTGAGGTGCATGAGAATTTAGCCTGCTTCTCTCTCTCTCTCTCTCTCTCTCTCTCTCTCTCTCTCTCTCTCTCTCTCTCTTCTCACCTGGGATTTTTCTTTACCTCGATCCAACCTCGGTTCGCAGCCTTGAGTAATCAAGGAACGTCAAGTAAAATAAGCTTTGGGTAGGTCGGGAAAAGGTAATTCGGGAAGCCCCAAGTGGTTTTTTAACCCGTCATTTTGGCAAGCACTTCCTCGACGGCTTTGGTTTTTGTCGTCCTGACTCCACAGACCCAATGAATTCATCATCCTTGTGGAGCCGAGTCGGTCGCTGATGGAGCTGACTTGCTCAGGTAAAAGCATATTAATATGCTCGTTGCACAGAGCTCTCTGGTATTTCATCAGAGATTTTTAAAGCTTAAACTACTAGTCAGCTTGAATTTCAGTTTCGGTGTATTTTTCTGCCTGTGGCTTTTGACAGAAAATTTTTATACATTTTTTGTTGTTGAGAGAATTGTGATGCATTTTTTTCTGTTGTAGAAATGTTTGATGCTTTTCTGTGGTGGCTTTTGACAGAAAATTTTTATACATTTTTTGTTGTTGAGAGAATTGTGATGCATTTTTTTCTGTTGATAGAAAATGTTGATGCATTTTTCTGTGGTTGTTGACAGAAAATGTTGATGCATTTTTCTGTTGTTGACAGGAAATGTTGATGCATTTTTTATATGGTTGTTGATAGAAAGTGTTGATGTATTTTTTCTGTTGTTGACAGAAAATGTTGATGTATTTTTTCTGTTGTTGACAGAAAATGTTGATGCATTTTTTCTGTTGTTGTTGACAGTAAATGTTGATGCATTTTTTCTGTTGTTGAAAGAAAATGTTGATGCATTTTTTCTGTGGTTGTTGACAGAAACTTTTGATGCATTTTTTCTGTTGTTGACAGAAAATGTTGATGCATTTTTCTGTGGTTGTTGACAGAAACTTTTGATGCATTTTTTCTGTTGTTGACAGAAAATGTTGATGCATTTTTTCTGCGGTTGTTGACAGAAAATGTTGATGCATTTTTTCTGTTGTTGAAAAAAAATGTTGATGCATTTTTTCTGTGGTTGTTGACAGTAAATGTTGTTGCATTTTTTCTGTTGTTGACAGAAAATGTTGATGCATTTTTCTGTGGTTGTTGACAGAAACTTTTGATGCATTTTTTCTGCGGTTGTTGACAGAAAATGTTGATGCATTTTTTCTGTTGTTGAAAGAAAATGTTGATGCATTTTTTCTGTTGTTGAAAAAAAATGTTGATGCATTTTTTCTGTGGTTGTTGACAGTAAATGTTGTTGCATTTTTTCTGGCGTTGACAGAAAATGTTGATGCATTTTTTCTGCGGTTGTTGACAGAAAATGTTGATGCATTTTTTCTGTTGTTGAAAGAAAATGTTGATGCATTTTTTCTGTGGTTGTTGACAGTAAATGTTGATGCATTTTTCTGTTTGTTGAAGAAAATTTTGATTGCATTTTTTCTGTGGTTGTTTGACAAAACTTTTGATGCATTTTTTTCTGTTTGTTGACAGAAAATTTTTAATGCTTTTTTTTTTTCTGTTTTTTTGACAGCAATGTGATGCATTTTTTCTGTTGTCGACAGAAAATGTTGAGCATTTTTTCTGTTGGTTGTTGACCAGTTAAAAAAAAGGTTGTTGCATTTTTTTTCTGGCGTGGACAGAAAATGTTGATGCATTTTGTCTTGCGGTTGTTGACAAAGAAAATGTTGATGCATTTTTCTGTGTTGAAAAAAAAGAAAAAGATTGTGATCTTGGATTTTTTCTGTGGTTGTTGAAAACAGTTAAAATGTTGATGCATTTTTTCTGTTGTTGAAAGAAAATGTTGATGCATTTTTTCTGTGGTTGTTGACAGAAACTTTTGATGCATTTTTTCTG
The DNA here is from genome assembly GCF_015104395.2 of Macrobrachium nipponense. Classification (NCBI taxonomy): domain Eukaryota; kingdom Metazoa; phylum Arthropoda; class Malacostraca; order Decapoda; family Palaemonidae; genus Macrobrachium; species Macrobrachium nipponense. The sequence goes on along the minus strand of NC_061090.1, from coordinate 49,666,096 downwards.
TTGTTGACAGAAAATGTTAATGCTTTTTTTTCTGTTGTTGACAGCAATTGTGATGCATTTTTTCTGTTGTCGACAGAAAATGTTGATGCATTTCCTGCGGTTGTTGACAGAAACTGTTGATGCATTTCTTTCTGTGGTTGTTGACAGAAAATGTTAATGCATTTTTTCTGTGGTTGTTGACAGAAAATGTTGATGCATTTTTTTCTGTGGTTGTTGACAGAAAATGTTGATGCATTTTTTCTGTGGTTGTTGACAGAAAAGGTTGATGCATTTTTTTCTGTGGTTTTTGACCGAAAATTGGTGTGTGATGCATTTATTTTCTTGTGGTTGTTGACAGAAAAGGTTGATGCATTTTTTCGTGGTTGTTGACAGAAAATGTTGATGCATTTTTTTCTGTGGTTTTTGACAGAAAATGTTGATGCATTTTTTTCTGTGGTTGTTGACAGAAAATGTTTATGCATTTTTTCTGTGGTTGTTGACTAAAAGTTGATGCTTTGTTCGTGGTTGTTTAACAGAAATGTTGATGGCATTTTTTTCTTTTTTCTGGTGGTTTTGACAGAAAATGTTGATGCATTTTTTTCTGTGGTTGTTGACAGAAAATGTTGATGCATTTTTTCGTGGTTGTTAACAGAAAATGTTAATGCATTTTTTCTGTGGTTGCTGAGAGAAAATGTTAATGCATTTTTTCTGTGTTGTTGACAGAAAATGTTGATGCATTTTTTTCTGTGGTTGTTGACAGAAAATGTTGTTCCATTTTTTCGTGGTTGTTAACAGAAAATGTTAATGCATTTTTTCTGTGGTTGTTGACCGAAAATGTTGTTCCATTTTTTCTGTGGTTGTTGACAGAAAATGTTGATGCATTTTTCTGTGGTTGTTGACAGATATTTTGATGCATTTTTCTGTGGTTGTTGACAGATAATGTTGATGGATTTTTTGTGGTTGTTTACCGGAAATTCGATGCAGTTTAAGAGATTGCAAGGAAAGGCGGACTCTCCAGAGTGAGTGAGGAAACCAAGACTTAAGCCCTTAGGAATCGTCAATATCATCATCTCATTTGAATTTTTATTTCCCTTAGAATTAAATATTCTCTTCTACAAAGGGCGCCTTGATAGCGTCTTCATCTTTCTGTGAACAGAAATGTTTTCACCGTGAAATTCAGCTGAGCAAAGTGATAGTGAACACATGGAAAGGAAAACGATTCATTAGGAACAGAAAGAATAACCCAGTTCTTTGGGAATTTCTTTTCTCTCTCTCTCTCTCTCTCTCTCTCTCTCTCGAGAGAGAGAGAGAGAGAGAGAGAGAGAGAGAGTATTTTGTTCTTATGTCCTAACTGATTTTCTTCTTGGGAAGCAATTGGACAACCGGTGGCTAAGATCCTTAGAATAATAAAGAAGAAAGGGAGATTTTTTTAGAAACAATAACAATCTCTTTGCTTTTTACCATATTATTTATTTATTTATTTATTTATTTATTTATTTATTTATTTATTTATTTATTTATTTATTTATTTATTTTGTAAAGCACAGACCTGACTCAAATAAAAGATCAGGTTTAGAAATATGGCAGCTCAAAATAAAACCCGACATCTTTCACCAAAGAAGAACTGAATCTGTCACTCAGGGGGACGACAAACCCGCCAGAGACCTTTTAACCTTCCCCCCTTCCCCCCATCCGCCCTCCATCAAATGTCCGCCCGAATAGCTATGGGTCTGTCACTTTGTGACTGTCCAAGTGGAAGAATTTAAGACAATGGACCAGAAGCCCTTTTCATGACAGGGCATCTGTCGAAATGAGGAAGTTTACATAACCAAGTGCCCCTAGTTAGGAAACAGAGTTCAGTGTTCACTG
>NC_061090.1:49646748-49659248 GCF_015104395.2 Macrobrachium nipponense | reverse complement strand
GACCTCATATTCCATGCCATTAAATCGTAACTTAAGTTATTAGGCTGTATCAGTTTTATAAGAGTTGGTCAGCCTTTTAGTCCTTCGCCCATTTCATGAAATCTGTCTGATTGTGGACAGTCTCAGATCACAATTCAGTCCACAATTCTAATTCCACTTCTTAAACCACTCCGAATTATTTAATCCACAAACTTATTTTCATGAGTTGGACAATTTCAGTTCTGCAATAAATTCACAATATTTTCCTCACTTACTAAATAACGTCAAATCCACACTATATTCAAAATCTTAACATGAATCATTTTCAATCAACAGCAACATTGATTCTTAATAAAACTAGCTACATAAGCTCAAATTATCACTAAATCGTAAACAATGTCGGCAGACAGGTTAAAGAAAACGCACAGAGTCTTATTCGGGAATAACATTTATAGAATAAGTTGTGAAAGCAGCTGACAAACAATAGAACGAATGTTAAGAAATTCAGTCTCGTGAAAACAAATTGTTAAAAAATCCACAATTATATACTAAAATATATTTCTATGCAAAAAACAAAGACTTTCGAACCTGAACGGTGTTCCTCATCACCTTCTTAGATGCTCCTTAGGAGGAAACTATCCTCTCCATTTGCATTTTAACGTCTACACTGATGAGGAACGCCATTCAGGTGTTCGAAAGTCTTTGTTTTTTACATAGAAATATATTTTAATATATAATTGTGGATTTTTTCAACAATAGAACGAATCTTTTAAAGAAAACAGAAAGAAAATTTAAGATATAACGAGGTGCGACAAAACATGAAACTGTACTATCGTTTTGGATCTTCCCTATAGGTATACCCAAGGGTTTTAATAACCGGTATGTATCCACCTTTGCAAAGTCGTGTTTAGTACAAGCCCGTTGGAGATTACATTAAAACATGTAAATATCTTTAAATATAATGACCTAGATAACGACCCTCACTCTCTAGGAAAGATCCATCTTCTTATCATTTACTTAAAACAACTCTCAAGCTAGAGTTAAGAATGACAGATTACGTGAATTCCATCGGCCAACGCGGAATCAGAGGAATTTATTTCTGATGATAGAAATTAATTTCTCGATATAATGTGGGTCGGATCCTACAATAAGCTGTAGGTCCCGTTGCTAGGTGACCAATTGGTTACTAGCCACGTAAAAATATCCAATCATTCGGGCCAGCCCTAGGAGAGCTGTTAATCAGCTCAGTGGTCTGGTAAAAGTAAGATATACTTTCTTACGTGAATTCCAACATGGCCTCCTGATCAGTGAGTCCCTCTCTGAGGTTCACGAGGACGAAACATCAAATTGTTATAAGAATACCTTAAGCATATAAATATGACTCGTTACAAGTAAGGTTTATCTCCTCTATTGTTTTTTTAATAGAAACGCAATCGAATCCCTTTCTTATTGGAGGTATTCGATGATCAGATCCAAAATGTTGCTCAAGTGAACCGCTTGATTGATTGATTGGTTGGTTTAGGCGAAGCTCTCGTTTTACGGGACCTTACGCAAAGGTGCTAAAAAGAGAAGGGGCGGCCTGGTGTGGACCTAACGGATTCTGCCCACCCAACCTACGTAGATTATCAGAACCTGCAGTCCTTTTCAAACGATGTATTGTCACAACCCTGAGCAGATTTAACGGCGACCTTACTAGCTTCAGTCTTGATATTTCCGTCGACTACAAATTCCCTCCCCTCCTCGCGTCCTCTGCTCGCCAGGTTCCTTTGGGAGAAGAAGACCCCAAATAGCACGGTGCTGTTGAGCAATGCGAAGGATGCCGAAAGGACGTGCTGGGACGTCGGCAAGTTGTCTCTGGTGGCATCCCAAAAGCTCCTGAAAGCGACATCCTTGGCCCAGGTCATCGCTGTCTCCTGCAGCGCCAAGATGCCGAAGAGTCTGCCTATTTCGCTCTCGCCGCCTATCTGGGGATGAGAAATGCAATACTATCTCAATTATAGCCGCGACCAGAGACAGAGAGTAATAAGCTTTCGTTATCACCCCGTGGAAAACCACCTCTTGATGAGGAGGAGACCGAGGTGGGTACGAACCTCCAAAAGAGGAGATTTACAATACAGGAGAGGTGGAGATTTCCCCAACAAGTGAAATGATGAGTACTGCTCTATAATCACTTAACCCTGAAGTTCTTGATTCCCATATGCTGGGTCTGTTAATCGTGTATTATTATCATTATGTATTATCATAAGAGAAATAAAACCAGTTATTTATATGTACTTATATCCTTTTCAATCTGATTTCAATAGGGAATTGAACAGTTTTCCGAAAGCTTGCTGTTGAGATTTATCTATAAATATATTTGCACATACGTAACTGTGGCCCAGTTTCTCCATTTCAAGACTCATGCTAGTATGAGCATTATTATTATTATTATTATTAATATATTATTATTATTATTATTATTATTATTATTATTAATGTATACAGAAATTTTTTTTTCCTAAATATTATTCATTGCACTAGTGACAGAAACAGTACTAAATGAAACCTCTATACATTACGATGACGTCATTGACAATTGAAGGTCTACACCGAGTGACATCCAGACACACTCTCTCTCTCTCTCTCTCTCTCTCTCTCTTATTACACTAGTGACAGATACAGTACTAAATAAAACCTCTATACATTATGATGACGTCATTGACAATTGAAGGTCTACACCGAGTGACATCCAGACACTCTCGCTCTCTCTCTCGTCTCTCTCTCTCTCTCTCCTCTCTCTTTACGCTAGTGACAGATACAGTACTAAATGAAACCTCTATATATTACGATGACGTCATTGACAATTGAAGGTCTACACCGAGGGACATCCAGACTCACTCTCTCTCTCTCTCTCTCTCTCTCTTCACGCTAGTGACAGATACAGTACTAAATGACACCTCTATACATTACGATGACGTCAATGACAATTGAAGGTCTACACCGAGGGACATCCAGACTCTCTCTCTCTCTCTCTCTCTCTCTCTCCTCTTCTCTCTCTCTCTCTCTCTCTCTCTTTCTTTCTTATTACACTAGTGACAGATCAGTACTAAATGAAAATCCTCTATACATTACGATGACGTCAATGACAATTGAAGGTCTACACAGAGGGGACATCCGACTCTCTCTCTCTCTCTCTCTCTCTCTCTCTCTCTCTCTCTCTCTCTTTTCACGCTAGTGACAGATACAGTACTAAATGAAACCTCTATGCATTATGATGACGTCATTGACAATTGAAGGTCTACACCGAGTGACATCCAGACTCACTCTCTCTCTCTCTCTCTCTCTCTCTCTCTCTCTCTTTCTTTCTTATTACACTAGTGACAGATACAGTACTAAATGAAACCTCTATACATTACGATGACGTCATTGACAATTGAAGGTCTACACCGAGTGACATCCAGACTCTCTCTCTCTCTCTCTCTCTCTCTCTCTCTCTCTCTCTCTCTCTCTCTCTCTCGTCGTCGCTTATACAGCTGGTGCTGTGTCTTTTCACCATATGTTTCCATCAATTGTATTATTATTATTATTATTATTATTATTATTATTATACACAGTTATTTTTTGTTCCTTAATATTATTCATTACACTGGAGAAAAACAGTGCAAATGAAACCTCTATGCATTACGATGACGTCATTGACAATGAAGGTCTACACCTAAGTGACATCCAGATCTCTCTCTCTCTCTCTCTCTCTCTTGTCGCTTATACAGCTGGTACTGTGTCGTGTTCTCAACATATGTTTCCATCAGTTGTAGAATATATTTCCGCAAACGGGTGACCATGATGACCTCTTTCTTACCTTGGTCAGGGCGAGCCTGATTCCCACCTCACCCAGATTATGCGAGAGAGAGAAGACCATCGCTCCGTAAACAATACCCGAGAGGTCAGGTCGGGTCACGGCAGCTAACAGCAAATCCTGTATGGCTGTCATTCCCTCTGATGTTGCTGCTAGCAGACAGTCGAGAATGGGCGATCTCTCCGTGGCCCTCAGAACTACCAAAGTAAATATCTGGAAGACAGCAATACTCAGTGAAGAAATGAAAACCCGTGCTATGCTATACTCTCTTTGTTTGGGGGGGTTGGGTGGGGCGGTGGGGGTAACATTCGCGTTCCTGAACTGCACATCATATAAAACTGTCTCGTCTCAATAAATTGTTGTTTATTATTTGTTTTCAACGTCACAAAAGTTAAGTATGTCCTAGTTTTACCAGACCACCGAGCTGGTTAACAGCTCTCCTAGGGCTGGCCCGAAGGATTAGATATTTTTTACGTGACTAGGAACCAATTGGTCAACTAGCAACGTGACCTACATCTTATTGTGGGATCCGAACCACATTATATCGAGAAATGCATTTCTAATCACCAGAAATAAATTCCTCTGATTCCACGTTGGCAGCGCCGAGAATCGAACTTCGGACCACCGGATTGGAAGCCGAGCGCGAAAACCACTCGTCCAACGAGGAACTTTCAACGTCACAAACTATGTCAACAATTGTAGCAATAGGTAAATTGGGGCATTAACACTAATAATCCAGTTGCTTGCTTAAAAGGCACTTATTTATTGAGCCCCACCCCTCACTCTTCCTTATCGCTTTGCCGGTTGTAGTGCTAGGCCCAGATAGGGTGTGGAGGGTAATTATTCCCAATTCGAATCCTTTTAGAAAAAATTATTTTAAGTTTGTCGTTTTATTAAGGTAAATTTTTGGAGAGACTGATCACGAGGGACAAATCTCTATGACGCATTTATTTTAAAGGTTAGTCATCGTTCATATTAAGTTTCTACCATTGATATAGAATGTAAGGTCATTCAGTATTATCCATCATGAATTTGTAACAGGTTTTCATAAATGATTAGTAAATTGTCGTGACGCTGATGTAGCATTCGTTAGTATCTGCATACAGAGACGTACTGGGGTCACAATCTATACTCTATATCAGTGATTAGCAACCAGGGGGAATGCCTCCCCATGGGGGAGTTTCAGTTTCATTGGGGAATTTGTGACCACAGATTGGCAGGCTCAAACTAGCTTTAGGACTGCACAAAACGCACCGTGTATTTTTCAGCACTAGTGAGAGGTCACGCTGGGCTTTCTCTCCACTAGGTTGTGTATGTTTGTCTTAGTATTTATTTGCATATTATTTAGAAGGCACCTTTTGAGGCGGATAATTTTGGAAAGGGGTGCATAGGCCAAAAAAATGTTGAGAACCGCTATACTATACTAGATTCACATCAACCGTGCATTTGATGTCTAGTCCAGTCCCTTACGACGCTCCTGATTGGCTGTTGATAAGCCAATCATAGGGGTGGAAACTCTGTCTCTCTCGAGAATTCACATGGGTAGTGTGTATGTTCAACTTCTCCTGAGGGATACGTCTTTCGAAAGTATCCCTCATGAGAGGTGGAACATACATCCTGCCTATGTGAACTCTCGAGTGAGACCGAGAGTTTCCAGCCCTGTGATTGGCTTATCAACAGCCAATCAGGAACGTCGTAAGGGACTGGCCTAGACATCAAATGCACGGTTGATGTGAATCTACTATAGTATATAATTAGAAAAACCTAACTTTTGCAGCGTTTTGAGTGTTTATTACATCACTCATTTCAAGTGCATATCTTTTTAGGCATTGATAACCTCTAGTTTTTTTTTTAATAGAATGCAGTGAGTGCATAGTCATATCCACGATAATAGAAGCATTACTGCTGCTGTTTTCAAGATCACCTAGAGCTCATAGCAGTCTGGCAGTCATAAATTACGACGCGGCTTATCAGTACGTAATACAATGAACGATGTATACTTTTAAGTCCCTGACCATTTGCTATATATATATATATATATATATATATATATATATATATATATATATATATATATATATTACATCGACTAAAGTAAGGGGAGGCTTTTCTTACCTATTCGTTACCAGCGGGTTCTTCTCAGCTCGTTCTAGAAAGGTTTTACTAAAATTATATTAAGACATCAGTGTTAAAATGATTCCTTGATCCCCATAACTCGGTGATCCATTACTGAATCAGTTAGCACTTTTCCTGTCACATAACTCGATGATCTGTCCTGGCAGGGGACTCGCTGATCCGCTCTTGTGAATCAGTCAACACTTGTTGCTGGTGTTGGATTCTGTCATTCCTCATTTTAGTCAATTAATGTTTGTTGGTATCGTGTGACTCATAGATTCAGTAGCAGACTACATTAGCAGACTAAAGAGCTGTATATTTAATGCTGAGGTGTGACTGTTATTCATAAGTAAATCAGTGAAGGCTTTTTGCTAACGCAACTCCGTTGGTGACAAGTGATTCATAGATTCATTATTATCGACGTCAGTCTTGAGAAGATAAGCGTATAGATAACCACCCACCAACTGTTGTGGTTGGACTTGTCATAGATATAGAGGGACTGGTCATTATTTACATAGAGCACACTTCGACAATTACCTACTGTAGTTACATTATCATTCGTTTCTGCATTTCTAATCCTGAAGTGGATGATGAATATGACTATGACTGTTCAGTTTAACCATTCATTTCATGTAGCTATTAGGATTCTTATGAAACAAGTTATTCGTGGGATAAATGCTAAATAAAGGTAGTATCTAATGGTGACCCTAATATTGATATCAGTGTTTCGAGTATTTTGTCAATTATATGAATTTTATCTGTTACTCAATAATCTTATGATATTGTGGAATCATCCGCGCATGAAGTTTTAATTTACAGAAACTTTCGCTTAGTTTTCAAGACTCACCTGTCCACCGATGATGAATGCTGCCGAAACTATTATAACCTGAAGCGAGTCCCAGCCCAGGTAGGTCGTCTCCCATTCTGGCAAAAAACTCGGAGGAGAACACAACAGGAAAAAGGTAACGAAGAAAATGAGAAGCAGGTGGACTCGACGTCTTCCTGGCCTCTTCTTGAAAGCGACGAGGACGAGGTCGGACGCATTTTTGGGATGGAGGAAATCCGCGCAGGAGTTCCGGCATCTCGGCGGGACCCGACCTTCGAACTCAGGCGCCACCTCCTTCAGGAACTTTGTCGCAACGAACATGACCAAGATATAGTAAAGGAGAGCCACGAACAAAGTCCAAAATGGCAGATCTTGGTAGACGAGTCCTGTGGCGAGTCCTGTGCTTCTCCCCACGATGATGACGTTCACGGCCCGACCCAGTCTCATCGGCCTCGCTTCGAAGTCTGTTTTGTCTATCATCATACTGAACACGGCCGTTAAGAAGAGTGACGGACCCCCGACCATGCTTCGTAGGATTGTGGCAGTCAGCAGCACCTGTAATTAGAAAGGACACATTAACTGACCTGTTGTCAGCTTGTCGACTGTTCTGTAATGAATACCTGAGTCACTGAGTGAGGAAACTGACAGAGCAAATTGACGTCAGGTGTTCACAGAGACCCACGAAACCTAAACCTCACTGACTTGAGAATTATAAACGGCTGTCGAATTTTCATGCATTTCTAAATGCAGAGTTTGGTTAGGTGGCAAACCATCTCAGAGCAGAGAAGAGGAGCTGGTCATAGAGAGAGAGAGAGAGAGAGAGAGTCTTTAGTCCTTTTTAAGACTGAAAATCGAGAGAATCGCCGTAAAGAAGCAAGTAGGGATTTTAAGAATGATTCGATTCGTCAGATCCACAGAGGCGCGATAAAATTTTAAGGAATTGGTATATATATATATATATATATATATATATATATATATATATATATATATGTTACATATAATCAAAACAACGCAGTCCTACACCAGAAAGGACTTCTCCACCGCATGACCACTTGCTCATTCCTTCTGTTAATTAACTTCGAGAAAGAGGATTGCGCGTCTGAATTCTGTTTACAGTCTAAGACGCTGTCACACTAGCTATATTTCCGTCGACTTTTGAATATGACGACGTCGACTTTTCATGTTTCGAAGACGATTTTCTGGTGTCGTCGTCACGAATTTTCAAAACGATAGCGATCGAATTCAACCCACCGTTACCGTCGACTTAATGGTTTCTTTACATCTCGGAGAGCGCGCTTTTCAAGTCATCAAAAGAAAGATGGAGATCTAGGTACGGCGGACAAAGTTATCAGAACAGTTTTTGGTCGAAGATATGAGGGACAGACGATGCTAATGGGACCATAAGCATGATAGTTCTCTAAAAGGTTTAAAGTGGAAAAATCACCTTGCGATTCAGGGAAAACTTTCTTGATCTTACTAATCGTTCATAGTCTCTAATAAACGCTTTCGTTTTCACGTCGTTTTAATAACCACGGCCGAACCCAAAGACAATTTTTTTTCACTTATTCGTTTTATGTAACACTATGAAACACATAGCAGCACGACCCACTATTACGAATGGCTCTCTGTTTAACACTCTTGGATGTTACAGCTGAAGCTGTTTGTTACGCGTTTTGACGACGACAGCCACCGTACGAAGAACGTGTATGACTACCAGGGTACAGAATGACCTCGACTTTTTTGGAAAGTCGACGAAAAAGTCTACGGAAACATTGCTAGTATGACGGCGCCTTTATACTCTGCAGCGCATAACGAAACTTGATAAATGAAGTGATTACATACTCAATCGGATAAAAAAACATGACGCGTCTGGTCAATTTAGATTGTATGAGAAGAGTCCCTCATCATATCTTTCAAACGCGATTCCTCTTAGTTCCTGATTGCTTCATTGGCAGTGGTTATTGTTCACAAAGGACTTTTAATTAAGGCAAATTGATTGCTTTGTTTTCACCGTCTGCTGCGGCGTGATAACATGACAGAGAATTTTTTTTTCCTTTTATTTGCTGGTAATGCTCGCATTGTCTTTCATCCGACTGCTATCTCTTCGATACATCAATCTTGAAGTTTATAATCACTCTTTTACACAGGATTTATGTATTAAACACCGCCAGGAAAACGTGGAACACTGTTATAAATCTGATGTAAATTTGATCAGAGTCGGCGTTATTGCTAAATACGCCAGCTGAAGAAGATTTCGTTAGCAATATTGCCACCTGAGTTGGCTGAGTTAGCAGTGAAACCAGCTGAAGGTGAATTATATACTACTGTCAGAAAGTTTAGTAACTAACAATATACTACACGAGAGATCAAGAATTAACGAAGCGATACTGACCACTCTTGAATTTGATTTCGCACCGAAAAGAGAAAAGCTTGGTGGTGGAATAGGTTTGGTTCCATGGGCACCCGCACATAGGGGCAAGAGGAGGCACTTGCCCCCACCCCCCACCCCAGAAATCCGGGAAAAAATTTTATATGTTATATTATATATACTATTATATACTATATATATATATTATATATATATATATATATTATAATATATATTATATCACATTATTTATTACATTTAACTACATCACTTTGTTTTCCTTCCGTTTTATAATACATTCTTTCAGTCTAAGTAAATTAAAGGTATTGTTATGCATTGTATAATATTTGCATACAGTATATAACTGCGTTGTTCTTTCCAGAAATATTTGAATTCAGCTGGACAGTATATGGAACTATTGAAAAAAAAAGTCAATGTATTATATTGTTTGTTAAATTACCACTTCAAATGTAACTAAACTGACTACGGATATGGAACTTCAAGATATCGGACAGCCCCTGAGATTCTGCTATACAGTTCAGGTCATCTACATTAGATTCTAAAAATGCCTTTCACTGAGTCGAGGCAAACAATTCAGGGATCCTGTAGGTGAGACACATGGAAGTCCTACTTAGCATTCCTATGGGTCAGCCCCAAGAGAGTCTAAGGATGCAGTTTACTGACGGTATTAACCAGGTATGGATCCACCTTTACTCAGAGCTTACTCCTAGGTGCTGCTAGTGCTAAACAAGACGGAAGCGCCTTGGGACACCGTGTTTAGTACCAGCCCCCATTTTTTCATTGCGTGGTCGAAAAGTTATATTAATAAACGTGAGGCCGTATACTTACCATGAGTTTACCCCTGGACTTTGGCAAAAGGGGATACATAGAGGTTAATACCCTTAGTGACCTGCTTTAATTTCACTTACCTCCACTGGCAAGCTCTCTATTATGGTAAACAGAGTGTAGGATAGAGCTGCCAGGAAGTAGCCCACGACGGACGCTTTAATGAGACACTTCCTTCCGTGTCTGTCGCTCCAGGACGCAGCTAAGGATATTACCAAGAGAGAAACGGGGACGGAGATCCAGTTCGTGACTGTGACGAAGTGCTCCTCACGAGCGTTGGTTGTGTTCTGTCAAAAAACAAAAATGTGGAAATATTGTTCAGTTTATAGTATCGGTGCATGCTGTGACCATTAGGTGACATGGGGACATGGAGGGTAACGTTTGATTACAGTGTTGGCACTTGACGCGGAAACCGAAACTGTTAAGAATCAGTAGATGAGCGAAGGCCTATTATTGCCATGGCGGGAAGCAGTTTGGAATATATATATATATATATATATATATATATATATATATATATTATATATATATATATATATATATATAATTTGTATATGTATTCCTTATGGTTTCTATAACATGAGGTATTAACCTTTTCCACTTGCCTATCTATTCCAAATTGCTTCCCGCCATGGCAGTAATAGGACTTCGCCCATCTACTGATTCTTATATATAATATATATATATATATATAGATATATATATATATTATATATATATATATAATATATATATATATTTTTATTCGTTATAGAAACCGTAGGGATATGTGTATGGATACATCATGTCTATATGCGCGCGCGGACCTGCCCTTAATTATACTAACACTGGGGCAATTTTATAGGGCCAATAAAACTGGGGGCAATTTTATAGTACCTATAAAACTGGGGGCAATTTTATACTACCAATAAAACTGGGAGCAATTTTATAGCGCCAATAAAACTTGGGGCAATTTTATTGCGTCAATAAAACTTGGGGCAATTTTATAGTGCCAATAAAACTGGTGGCAATTTTATAGTACCAATAAAACTGTCAGCAATTTTATAGCGCCAATAAAACTGGGGTCAATTTTATAGCGCCAATAAAACTGGGGGCAATTTTATAGTGCCAATAAAACTGGTGGCAATTTTATAGTACCAATAAAACTGGGAGCAATTTTATAGTGCCAATAAAACTGGGGGCAATTTTATAGTGCCAATAAAACTGGGGGCAATTTTATAGTGCCAATAAAACTGGGGTCAATTTTATAGCGCCAATAAAACTGGGGGCAATTTTATAGTGCCAATAAAACTGGGGGCAATTTTATAGTGCCAATAAAACTGGGGGCAATTTTATAGTGCCAATAAAACTGGGGGCAATTTTATAGCGCCAATAAAACTGGGGTCAATTTTATAGCGCCAATAAAACTGGGGGCAATTTTATAGCGCCAATAAAACTGGGGGCAATTTTATAGTGCCAATAAAACTGGGGGCAATTTTATAGTGCCAATAAAACTGGGGGCAATTTTATAGTGCCAATAAAACTGGGGGCAATTTTTGTAGTGCCATCAAAACGGGGGCAATTTTATAGCGCCATAAACTGGGGGCAATTGTTATAGTGCCATAAAACTGGGGGTGCAATTTTTATAGTGCCAATAAAACTGGGGGGTGGGCGCCAATTTTATAGCGCCCAATAAAACTGGGGGCAATTTTATAGTGCCAATAAAACAAAACTGGTGGGGCAATTTTTATAGTGGGGCAATTTTTATAGTGCCAAATAAAACTGGGGGCTTTTAATTTTTGTGCCAGAAACTGCAATTTTATAGTGCCAAGTAACTTGGTGCAATTTTATAGTGCCAATAAAACTGGGGGCAATTTTATAGTGCCAATAAAACTGGGGGCAATTTATGGCGCCAATAAAACTGGGGGCAATTTTATAGCACCAATAAAACTGGGGGCAATTTTATAGCACCAATAAAACTGGGGGCAATTTTATAGCACCAATAAAACTGAGGACAATCTTATAGTGCCATTAAAACTGGGGGCAATTTTATAGTGCCATTAAAACTGAGGACAATTTTATAGTGCCATTAAAACTGAGGATAATTTTATAGTGCCATTAAAACTGGGGTCAATTTTATCGTGCCAATAAAACTGGGGGCAATTTTATAGTGCAAATAAAACTGGGGGCAATTGTATAGTGCCATTAAAACTGGGGGCAATTTTATAGTGCCAACGGGAATGTTTACTAACTTTGGAAGTAGGTCAAGGACAGCGTTTCTTCCTTTGTTTACATTGCGAAGGCAACAACAAACAAATGTTACGTTAACAGTCATCAACAAAATGGGAAAAAAACTAAAGTGAGGCCATGAAAACATCAATGTTTATTTTCCATTCAGATGTGAGTTTTGGTGCAAAAAAAAACGTTGTTTTCAATTGTGTTGAAAACATGTTTATGACTTTGGCAATTATATCGATAGTAAATTCTAGAAGTGCGCAAACAGATCCTACTCAGTAACTTGTAGAATCAATTGAGATGTTCTTAATACT
>NC_061090.1:49631748-49644248 GCF_015104395.2 Macrobrachium nipponense | reverse complement strand
ATATTACTAATAATATATATATAGATATAATGCCATAATTATAATATATATATATATATATATATATATATATATAGGTATGTATATATATATGTATATATATATGTATTATAATTTATATATATGTCATATATATATATATATATATACATATATATAATATATTATATAATATATATATATAATGTATATATATATATATATAGATATATTATGCATATATTATATGCATACTTTGTATATGATTAGTTTTGTGGTAGCCATGTTTTTTTTTTTTCAATAGCTTTTCTTAGAAATGAAATCGATCAATCAAGATTTAACGTTGCTTCCTACGACCGATGAATTACGAGGTGTTTTTCATTATCTCAATGTTGATTAGTTTCTTCTCTGCTGGTTGTTACCGCGATGCCATTTTTGTGAAGCACAGAAGAAAAGAGAGAAATCGTTATCTAAAAACTTAAAAAAAAAAAAAGCCACAATGAAAATACTTAACAAGACTATTTCCACGCGCATAATTTGGTTAAAACATGAACCCACGCGGAAATCAATATAATTCAGTGAAGCAAGTAGGAAAGAATAAGTTAGGTTCCGAAGGCCCTCTGCTGATCCGAACACGAATCACAATGCAATAAGCCACCTGCTTGTAATTTTGAGGTAACCACCAGTTTCTCCCAAGCATCTTGCTAAAACCTCTTCCTAGCTATTCACGTCAAGCCCGGGATTAAGGTTCGCGCTCTGGGAAAAGCGAAATTTTCAATTAACCGAATAAAAACGGTCAGCCATTACCGGCTCTCCATCATTTTGGGAGGTATCATTTTCTGAAGCCTTCGCCCGAGATTCAATCCGCGCCAAGTGTTTAGAACCTGCTTAAGAGATAGCCTCATTGTTATGTAATTACGGAAATTAGAGAGATGCCTCAAGGAAGCTCATTATACGTATATAATATATGTATATATATATATATATATATATATATATATATATATATATATAATTTTATATAAATATACATATATATAGATCAATGTATGTATATATATATATATATATATATATATATATATATATATATAAATTTATTATCACATCACCGTGATTCACATACATGCATATATATATATATATATATATATATATATATATATATATATATATATATATATATATATATATATATATATACATATATATATAATATTATATATATATACTATATAATATATAATATATATATATGCATATATCTAATTTTATATTCATATACATACATCTATATATTGATATATATGAATTTTTATCACATCATGTCCTTGAATATCCAATTCGCTCTACCTCGGAACTAATATATTTTCAAAATGTTAACCGAAGGGAAATTTTTTAGTTGATAATAATCCACGAGAGGACGAAATTACTATCAACTATAAAATTCCCCTTCGGTTAACATAACATAAATGAAAATTTATTAATTCCGAGGTAGAGCGAATTGGATATTAATGGACATTTGTAGCTTAATGCGTGTATATATATATATATATATATATATATATATATATATATATATATATGTATGTATGTATGTATGTATGTATGTATGTATCTTATAGAAACCGATCAATTTAAAAAACGATTGTAAAATTTAAGGAAAGAACGATTTGAAATTACTTGCGGCTTCTGCTTACCGAGTGAGCAAGAACAAAAGACGATCGCCCTCTCGCACAAATATGCCCAAGCTCTCCAGATTTTATACATCAATATTAATACGATCTGAGATGCATTTTTATTCATATGCATATTGGTAGAAATATGGGGGCCTTATTATGTTTTCAAATGACTACTTCCCTTCCCCCGGTAAGTGCGTGTGTGTGTGTGTGTGTGTGTGTGTTGGTGTGTTGCTCATCAGAAGGGAACGGTGAAAGGGCGTTGTTTTCAGGCCCTATTGCCCCAGCATGCCCATGTTTGATGCCTGTCTACTGTGCCAGTAAGTGATGGTGCAGTTCTTGTCAAACGGCTGGGCTGCAGTCATCACTCCCGGCCGCTATCAGCTTCATTGTTTTCCTGCGTCGCCTTTTGTCGACTGCGTTTTGAAAAGGACCTCCCCAAGATCTCAATTAAGCCGCGCGGCTCTTGTTCTTCTCCTGCACACGGGCGTCTCCTCTTTATCTTGAGGAGGTCGGGTTGAGTTGGAGAGATGTGGAGCCTCAAACTTGCTTTTGCCTGTACTTTTTGCCGTTTCAGTTTTTTTTACTTTCTTTCTTTCTTTTCTTTAAGTAAACTGCTGAGATAGTCCTGCCTGTCCGTCCGCACTTTTTTCTGTCCACACTTTTTCTCTCCAATCGTCAAACATACCAAATTCCAACCTGCTACCCTCAGCAGTTTTTTATATTTTATCTAAGGTTAAATTTAACCGTAATCGTTCGTCTGTCAACGCAATAGGACAAGCCACCACAGGACCGTGGCTGAAGCTTCATGAGCCACGGTTCATGCAGCATGGTACACACTACAGGAAACTCGATTGCACCGAAGAAACTTCAGCTGTTTTTTTTTCTCTCTCTCAGGGAACCAAAATGATTTCATTTGAATCCTCTTTTGGCATCATTCTAATTCATCTCGAATTCATCTGAAGGGCTCCATAGACGATACGATCGCCGGATAAATGTCATGTGAGC
The DNA here is from genome assembly GCF_015104395.2 of Macrobrachium nipponense. NCBI lineage: Eukaryota > Metazoa > Arthropoda > Malacostraca > Decapoda > Palaemonidae > Macrobrachium > Macrobrachium nipponense. The sequence continues at coordinate 49,641,582 of NC_061090.1, read as the reverse complement.
CGGAGGTAGACCTTTGCCGCTCAGTGATGGTGTTATAGTATAGAAAACTGCGCTTTTGCAGCAGAAGTGGGAACATCCCGCGAAAAATGGAGAACCTGGATTAAACTGTGGTTTGAGAAGAAAAATGAATGATCTCATGATTGTTTATTTAATGAACTGAAACTCTACCCTGATGACTGGTTTGATTACCCGAGAATGGAGGAGCAGGCCGACATATGGTCCCCCCTGTTAGAAGTAAAATCCGCGCTTGTATGAGACAACCAAAATCATTGTACGAGAGGTTGTTTCCGCGCCACAAGTTGCTCCTTGGGACATATAAGCCCAGAGACATGTAGAGCAATTAGTCAAGTTATGCAACACAAGTTTACAAAGGTAAAAATTAACAGAGCATCTTGCATAGTCTAGTGGTATGTATCTAGTAGTATACTGTAGTTTATGATCCGTAAAAGCAGAATAGGTCCTTAAACCTACGGTTCTGTAGCCAAATAAGAGTAAAATTTTAAGCTTTTGACAACAAATTTTTTTTATTTATACAAGGAAAATCGATATACTATTGAAAATAAAAATACTATTGAAAATATTATCATAAATCTATTTTATGCACGGAAAATAATAGTGTAATTTAAACAGTAGTACTAATTCATACATACATTCATATCTATGTATATATGTGTTTGTGGTTTAGAGCTATTGTTTGAATGACATTGCTATTTTCCGTACATAAGATAAGTTTATGATAATATTTTCAATGTTATTTCAATTTTCCTTTTATAAATTAAAAAAATTGTGTACAAAAGAATTTAAAATTGTACTCTTACTTCGCTAGAGAACCATAGGTTTCAGAACCTATTCTGCTTCCATGGATCATAGACCTACTGTATACTAGACTATAAGCCACTAGACTATGCTAGATGCATATATATATATATATATATATATATATATATATATATATATATATATATATATATATATATATATATATATATTTATATATATCAGCCTTCTATAATTTTCCAGGTAGTTTATCATAAGCCTGAATGCCCTTCTCCCAGAACTCCCTATCTGCCATGCTTCCCCTTTCAGCGTCTAGTTAAGACTGAAGTAAATCCTGAGATCACGTCATAAGACTTGGAGGCTTCAGGCCACCTGAACTGAAACGGAAGGCACGAACCTGGGAATTGCAGGTTGCGAGCTGGTCGGAGAGGCCGACGGACTCCGTCCACGCTTTGTTAATTCATATTACTCTTGTCGTAGGGAAGTTTTGGCACCTGGCGTCAAATTCGTTTTCTTTGCGGCGGATTTTGTCGCCATTTTTATTTATCTTGAAAATGTGGAGTGCCCCATGACTTTGACGATCAGCTGTGATACTATAATTGTCCAGTGATAATTATGAAGATAAGACTATTAAACTGAGGTGACGGTGATAAGGACAAATACAGTGAAAGAGATAAAATATCACCGTAGACAACAGTAAGAAAAATAATTTTACACAGGAACAAGTAAAAACTCGCCGTCTTCGGTGCAATCCAGTTTTCTGTAGAGTGTATAATGCTGTTTGAAACTCTCAGTCGCGGCCCGCTAGTGGCCTGTGTTTTTGGCACCAATAAATTTAACTTAAATAAAATAAAAACAATTGTGGCTAGAGGCCTCCAATTTGGTTTGTTTGCTGATTGGAGGGTGGACGATCAACATACTCATTAGCAGCCCTCTGGCCTCAGTAGTTTTTAAGATCTGAGGGCGGACAGAAAAAGCGCGGACGGACAAATCACCATCTCAATGGTATTCTTTTACATAAAACTAAAAAAAGAAAAAAAATGGGAAAATGTTACCGTACACACCACTGAAAAAAAATGTAACATTCTATATAAGAAATCTATACAACAAAGGGCTGCGTTCAAATCATCAGCGTCAATCATCCTATAGGAATAGGGGGTTAGCGCCGCCAGTGTACCTCATTTGGTGTAATGTAGGCACTACCTACGATTCTTTCCAGCGTCCCCTCGGCCCCTAGCTGCAATTACTTTCATTCCTTTTACTGTACCACCGTTCATATTCTCTGTCCTCCATCTTACTGTCCACCCTCTCCTTACAATTGTTTCATAGTGCAACTGCGAGGTTTTCCTGTTACAACTTTCAAACCTTTTACTCTCAACTTCCGTTTCAGCGGTGAATGGCCTTAGTTGCCCCAGTGCTTGGGGCAAATCAAAATCAAATCAGCGTCAATGATTTCATTGCAGGTTATAAAATACTTCCATACTTCCATTCAGAGCATCGACTGCTGAAAGATAACAGCGGAAACATTGAGGCTTTTGTTTTTCTGATGAATACAATTCCCATCAATCCTGATAACCAGCGATAAGAGTTAATCAGTGCCGTAAATATTCAGAGAAGGCAAAAGATATCGTTCAGAATACAATGAATTTCGAAGCCGCGGAATCGTGAAGTATTCATACTCAGACCAAACTGGAATCAGTCCACCTTTCAGAGGATGAGTGAATGCTCTGATCGCGAGGGAAAACGCAGGCTGCAAGGGAATTCCGAAGCTTGTTTTTGTAGTGCATTGCCATTTACCTTCACTGAGCTTTCTATTTTCGCTTGAGGGAAAGTCCTGTAAAGTCCATACATAATTTTGTATATATATATATATATATATATATATATATATATATATATATATATATATATATATATATATATATATACAAGTCATATTTCAGTCGGATTTTTTATATTCATATATCAGTGGCGTTTATATTCACACACACAACACACACACACACACACACACACACACACACATATATATATATATATATATATATATATATATATATATTTATGTGTGTGTGTGTGTGTTGTGTGTGTGTATACACGTATATAAATATTGAATTCATATATAAGTGGATTTTATTTTCTATATGAGTCATAAATCAATGGCGTTTGCTCAGTAGGGGGGTATTGCCGTCAGTGCACCTCATGCAGTGCCTGTAGACATTACTTAAGGTTATTTGCAACGTGTCTTCGGCCCCTACTTGCAACCCCTTTCTTTCCTTTTACTGTACCTCCTTTCATATTCTCTTTCTTCCATCTTACTTTCTACCCTTACCTAACAATTTATTGATAGTGGAACTGCTATGAGGCTTTCCTCCTGTTTAACCTGCAAACTTTTCACTGTCAATTTCCGTTTCAGCGTGGAATGACCTTATAGGTCCCAGTGCTTGGCCTTTGGCCTAAATTCTATATTCAATTCAATTCAATTCAAAGGCGTTTGTTTTCCACATAGTAAATTATACATATCCCATTGGCATTCGTTTCTCTCTCTCTCTCTCTCTCTCTCTCTCTCTCTCTCTCTCTCTCTCTCTCTCTTATTATTATTAAATTCATATATCAAAGGAGTTTCCTTATATTCAATTAAAAAATCAATGGCGTTCCTTTGCATTTTCCTCAATCGCTCACTGACTCTCTATGATATAACCTTCCAGATAGTTGTCTAAAACAAGATATTAAATAATCTCTATAGTTCGTTGTTCCTTTTATTGTGGCAGTCGTCGAGAAGGATTGTGTCCCAGTTTTTCTGTTGTATGATTTGTAATGTGATTCGTAATCTGTGTACACATCCGTAAACGCCTTCCATACAGTCATAAACCCAAACAGAAATTATACCTTTATTTATGGGATCGAACCACCGTCCAGTGGACGGGGACGAGATCAGGACGACAGTGAAGTTAGCGATTCGGCTAACAAGTGAGGTTACAAGATTATACCGATTCTGACCTTACAAATCACTGTCGAACTCGGTTATTCGTTATTAGAATCGATATTCAACCCCCTCTACCATGTTAGCAAATTCGAAGCCTATCAGAAAAATAAATGCTTTTGTTTTGTCACAAAAATAAATACTTTTATGGTGTCACTAAAACAAACGCTTTTATGGTGTCACAAAAACAAACACTCTAATGGTGTCACAAAAACAAATGCTCTATGGTGTCAAAAACAAATACTTTTATGGTGTCACAAAAACAAACACTTATAGTGTCACAAAAACAAACGCTTTTATGGTGTCACAAAACAAACGCTTTTATGGTGTCATAAAACAAACGCTTTTATGGTGTCACAAAAACTAACGCTTTTATGGTGTCACAAAACTAACACTTTTATGGTGTCACAAAATAAATGCTTTTATGGTGTCACAAAAACAAATGCTTTTATGATGTCACAAAACAAACACTCTTATAGTGCCACAAAAACAAACACTTTTATGGTGTCACAAAACAAATGCTTTTGTGGTGTCACAAAAAATAGCGCTTTTATGGTGTCACAAAAATAAATGCTTTTATGGTGTCACAAAAACAAACACTTTTATGGTGTCACAAAAACAAACGCTTTTATGGTGTCAAAAAAAAACAAATGCTTTTATGGTGTCAAAAAAACAAACACTTTCATGCAGTCACAAAATAAACGCTTTTATGGTGTCAAAAAAAAAAACAACGCTTTTATGGTGTCAAAAAAACAAACACTTTTATGTTGCCACAAAAACAACGCTTTTATGGTGTCAAAAAATAAACGCTTTTATGGTGTCACAAAAACAAACACTCTTATGGTGTCACGGAAATAAACGGTTTTATGGTGTCACAAAAACAAACGGTCTACTACCACACAAAGTCTGACGGACTCACCTTCACATAGGTGAAGTTGTCGTGGTCCATAAAGTCACACTCGTGGGCCGTGAAGTTTTCGTGGAGTCTGCAGAACCTCTGTAACCTGAGGTTCCTTTCCACAAATTCGACGGCGTTGTCACCGCCGAGCTTAAGCACAACTATGAGCAACAAGTACAGGTACTGGGCTGCCCGTCTACATTTCGAGATGAAGGAATTCCCCGCGTCGTTTCCGCTGATTTGGACTGTTTTCCGGGTAAACATATTTTGACTTTGCCGTTTCACTTGCCGTACATAACGAAGTATCACTTTTCTTCTTCTTCTTCTTCTTCTTCTTCTTTACTTGTTGTTGTCTGTTAACGAAGTCCTTTTCTTCTTCTCCCACACTTTTTTGGAGTTTGTTGACGAAGTCGTCTTCTTCTTCTCCCTTGTTGACGAAGTCTTCTTCTTTTTCTCCCTCACTCTTTTGGAGTCTGTTGACTAAGTCCTCTTCCTCCTCCTCTTCTTCTCCCTCACTTTTTTGGAGTCTGTTGACGAAGTCCTCTTCTTTCCCTTCTTCTTCTTCACTTTTTGGAGTCTGTTGACGAAAACTTCTTCTTCTTCTTCTTCTTCTTCTTCTTCCTCACTTTTTGGAGTCTGTTGACGAAGTCGCTGTGTGAATGGGCACTGAAGCAGCTTGACTTGTGATTATTTTACGAAGACCTCCTCTTACCTTGACACTGTAGCTGTGTCGGCAGAGCCAGCGACTGGCCATTTATAGCTCGAAGATATAGTATTTCTTCGATAAGAGTTTCTATCAGTTTTATCGAAGTGTTTCGCCTAAGCCTCTCTCGACCTCTTCCCCGATTCGCACTCATCCGGTCGAATTAAAAGCCATTTCCACTTCACGATCTCGGAGGCTTTCTAAGAAGAGTCGCTTTTGCTATTTTTTCACTTTCAGGTTTTCTGAACATTGACCACCAGTGCTATCACAAACTGAATGACAAACTCCCTTTAATTCATCTCATTCATCGATGGAAGAACTCACGAATAGCAACAAACACATCACATTAAAAGGAAAAAAAAAAAATCGAATGGTCCATGATCAAGTCCGTTTCGATGAGATTGGGAAAGGTAATGTCGCCATGACACCTGAAACACGCAGCTGTGACAGTCGTATATCACATAATGCGTCGATTTGCCATTCAGGAAAAAGAACTTGCGTTTTTATCGTGTTCATTGGCATCTCTCATTCTCTCCCTCGTGGCTTATCAGGTGCTGATTTATTGTCCACGGTGATAAACTCATGCAGGAATGAATTCCTGTCGCATGCTCTTGTGTTGCAGCTCGTTTTAGTTTTCTGTTAAAGAAAACTATTGAGAACGCTTTTTGTCTGTAGGTCCGCCCTCAGATATTAAAAACTACTGAGGCTAGAGGGCTGCAAATTGGTATATTGATTAAAAAAACTACTGAGGCTAGACGGCTGCAAATTGGTATGTTGATCAACCACCCTCCAATCATAAAACATACCACATTGCAGCCATCTAAACTCGGTAGTTTTTATTTTATTTAGTGGTAACGTTAGCTGTGATCATGCGTCTGGCCACCACTGGGCTGTATCTGAAAATTTCATGGGCCGCTGTTCAGAGGATCTTGGGCCGTGGCTGAGAGTTTCATTCAGCATTATAAGTTGTACAGAAAACGTATTTTTTACTTGTTTTTTTTTTTTTTCTGTGAGTAAAGTTAGACAAATATTAGATAATCTTATCTGTGTCTGATCTTTGGCTATTTGCTATTCTTCCGTCTGGTTCGTAAGATATTGTGATATCGATGGATTACACATAAATGCTTTTGTGGAGGGGCGGGCTGTGCCCTAAGACCCGAAAATATTTGGAGGGCCAGAATCTGGATGTAGTTCCAGGATGTTATTAGGCTAGTGGGGGAGGTGGTTAATACTATAAAAAAAATAGATACAAAATTCAAAAGTACACTGAAAGTGGTATGAGAATAATAAATGAAGGTATAAATAACTGCGGAAACTCTTAATGAGTTAAAAATCAGTCAAACAGATTTGAGGTAGAAATAAAAATACAAATAAGCAAAAGCTAGGTCTAAAAGTTAGTTGTACATATCTGGGTCATCAAAGATTGCGCGAGATATTATCACTTGGCTGAGGACGAAGCTATCACTCGAGCCGCAAATACTTGAACCTATAATCAGAATATGGGGCAAAAGACCTTTCATACGCATGTTTAGCACGAGTCCGTTGGGGATTTTTTTGTTTGAACTCGGTATGTAATCAACTTTTGCGGTGTGTTTAGTACAATCCCGTTGGGATCTCCAACGGGCTTGTACTAAACACGCCGCAAAGGTTGATTACATACCGAGTTCAAACAAAAAAAAACCCACGGGTTTGTACTAAACACGCTGCAAAGGTTGATTACATACCGAGTTCAAACAAAAAAGTACAAACACGCCGCAAAGGTTGATTACATACCGAGTTCAAACAAAAAAGTACTAACACGCCGCAAAGGTTGGTTACATACCGAGTTCAAACAAAAAATCCCCAACGGGCTTGTACTAAACACGCCGCAAAGGTTGATTACATACCGAGTTCAAACAAAAAAGTACAAACACGCCGCAAAGGTTGATCACATACCGAGTTCAAACAAAAAATCCCCAACGGTCTTGTACTAAACACGCCGCAAAGGTTGATTACATACAGAGTTCAAACAAAAAAGTACAAACATGCCGCAAAGGTTGATCACATACTGAGTTCAAACAAAAAATCCCCAACGGGCTTGTAATAAACACGCTGCTAAGGTTGATTACATACCGAGTTCAAACAAAAAATCCACAACGGGCTTGTACTAAACACGGCGCAAAGGTTGATTACATACCAAGTTCAAACAAAAAACCCCCGACGGGTTTGTACTAAACACGCTGCAAAGGTTGATTACATACCGAGTTCAAACAAAAAAGTACAAACACGCCGCAAAGGTTGATCACATACCGAGTTCAAACAAAAAATCCCCAACGGGCTTGTACTAAACACGCTGCTAAGGTTGATTACATACCGAGTTCAAGCAAAAAATCCACAACGGACTTGTACTAAACATGCCGCAAAGGTTGATTACATACCAAGTTCAAACAAAAAAGTACAAACACGCCGCAAAGGTTGATTACATACCGAGTTCAAACAAAAAATCCCCAACGGACTTGTACTAAACACGCCGCAAAGGTTGATTACATACCAAGTTCAAACAAAAAAGTACAAACATGCCACAAAGTTGATTACATACCGAGTTCAAACAAAAAATCCCCAACGGACTTGTACTAAACACGCCGCAAAAGGTTGATTATATACCAAGTTCAACAAAAAAAGTACAAACATGCCGCAAAGGTTGATTACATACCGAGTTCAAACAAAAAATCCCCAACGGACTTGTACTAAACACGCCACAAAGGTTGATTACATACCAAGTTCAAACAAAAAAGTACAAACATGCCGCAAAGGTTGATTACATACCGAGTTCAAACAAAAAATCCCCAACGGACTTGTACTAAACACGCCGCAAAGGTTGATTACATACCAAGTTCAAACAAAAAAGTACAAACACGCCGCAAAGGTTGATTACATACCGAGTTCAAACAAAAAATCCCCAACGGACTTGTACTAAACACGCCACAAAGGTTGATTACATACCAAGTTCAAACAAAAAAGTACAAACACGCCGCAAAGGTTGATTACATACCGAGTTCAAACAAAAAATCCCCAACGGACTTGTACTAAACACGCCGCAAAGGTTGATTACATACTGAGTTCAAACAAAAAACCCCCAACGGGTTTGTACTAAACACGTTGCAAAGGTTGATTACATACTGAGTTTAAACAAACAACCCCAACGGGCTTGTACTAAACACGCTGCAAAGGTTGATTACATACTGAGTTCAAACAAAAAAGTAAAAACACGCCGCAAAGGTTGATTACATACTGAGTTCAAACAAAAAATCCCCAATGGACTTGTACTAAAGACGCCGCAAAGGTTGATTACATACTGAGTTCAAACAAAAAATCCCCAATGGACTTGTACTAAAGACGCCGCAAAGTTGGATACATACCGAGTTAAAAAAATCCTTAACAGGCTTGTGCTCAACACGTCACAAAGGTGGATACATACAAAAAAAAACCAACGGGCTTGTATTAAACACACCGTAAAGGTGGATACATGCCGAGTTAAAAACAAAAAATCCCTAACCGCCTGTACTAAAAATGCCGCAAAGGTGGATACATACAGGGTTTAAATTTACCCTTGAGGTTCACTATCTAAAAAATATAAATGTGATTTTTTTTCTGTGACCTTCTTTCAGTGACTTGTTTACCTGTGACATTTTTATCTGGAGTCACACCTTCCCCCTCTTTGTCTTCAACCAAGGGCCACATAAATATTCAAGTGTGTAAAATCCTTTCCAAACTCAACAAATGACTAAGACCGATTTCCGGATTTCATTGTCAAGGTTGATCTTACAGTTAATAAAACTGCAATTGTTGACATGAATGTCAGATTTTATGATAGGTAATTTTATCTTGATACTGATAAAGTTGAATTTGTATATACTGAGGGAGTAGACATTGCAGGTTTTATGCACACAGGCAGACACGCATCGCACGTTATATGAGGTATCATTTACAACCAATATATATGTCCAAATGGCTTATATTAATACGTATTTACCTGGGGGATCTTCGTTAATCAATGGGATACACTGAAGATCCACGCAACTTACTGGACAACGCGAGATATTAACCTCTGGCCTGCTTCAAAGGGGTGGATGATTAGGTAAACCCCGGGGGTTTTAACTTGACTAATTATATTTGCAACTGAAACTAATATAAGACTGGTTAGTGTAACTGTGACAAAAATCCAATAGACCCTCACTACACAATGAAAAAAGCAATGTGGTATATTCTTGAGGGAGAACACAATAGAAGCCCACTTCAATGGGTGCTGTAAGGTAGTGGGGAAAGCCAATATTGCACACAAGTTGATGCACAGAAACAACAGCTGACTAACTCCTAATCTGTAAATCGAAAACAACATTGGTTACTCTCTGGAACGAGGCGTCTGATTATGGCATTGAGGAGTTGCATAGAGGGTGCCTGGAAATTAACTCAATTCTGGTAATTCACAATTGA
>NC_061090.1:49626748-49629248 GCF_015104395.2 Macrobrachium nipponense | reverse complement strand
CGTTGATGACTTACTTTTGTGTACGATTCAACAGTTAAAGTAAGAATACGGTGTAGCTGTTGGATTTTTTCTTTTTAGTTTCCCTCTGTTGGGGAGAACCACTTAATGTTGAATATATATACATACATACATATATATATATATATATATATATATATATATATATATATATAATATATATATATTACATTAGGTAGCACGAAGGAACACATACTTGAGAACATCCTTAAATGCATAGTAGAAGGGTAAGTGAAACAGGGACTTGGAACAAGTAATTTCGTACTATATTCTACTTTTCCATTGAACTTGGAAATGTAAAACTTACTACGAAAGTTCTTGTTCCAAGTCCCTGTGTTACTTACCTTTCTACCGTGGATTTAAGGATATATATAGATATATTTTATATATATATATATATATATATATATATATATATATATATATATATATCTATATATACTATGAGTGACGGTGTCAGTCAAGACCTCCTTAAAGCTGATCCTCTTGATACGAGAAAGGACTAGGCCGAGGTTATTCCATGAGGAGAAGCACGTTCTCATTCAGAGCAGAAGTGAAAACTGTGTCGAGAGAGATTGAAGGCGAGATTTCAGTTATGCCAGTCAGGAAGGCTGCTAATGAGCTCCAAGCAGCAGTGAGTTCATTACGAACCCGGAAGGCCCTCCCAATAAAACAATGTCCTGTTGGGGATGAGACCTGACTCTTAATGGGGCGCTTCCTAAGCTTAGATAGACCACCTTTCGGTTTACACTTCTACGTAAGGGTAGACTGACGCTTGATGCTTCCTGCTGTGTCTACTGCGTCTACTGAGTTTCCTCTCTCTCTCTCTCTCTCTCTCTCTCTCTCTCTCTCGACTAGAAATGTTGTCTGGTACCACTGTTTAGAGGTTAGATGGTGAATTATCCCTCTAAAAACTTCATTATTAAGTTTTCACATCAATTTTTAATTTTATATCGTATGCAACATCACATAGGCCTAATTCCACACTTCCACAAAGTTACTGCTCGGAAAGTTCGTTTATTTGTCCGTTTGGTAGCCTACTGGGATCGTTTTCAGAGTAAATATTGTGTACGATATTCATCACCTTTACATTTTAATTTATTAATTTTATTTTATTTCCAAGTTTCCTTTATTTATTTGTTAAGTTGCTAGTTCTCTTATATGAGGATGCCAGGAATCTTATAAAGGAATCTGGTTCTTTCATCAGGATGTAGAGTAATTTTTAATTTAGTTTAATTGTTCTATGTAAGAAGCTATAGTAGATTCACATCAACCGTGCATTTGACGTCTAGGCCAGTCCCTGACGACGATCCTGATTGGCTGTTGATAAGCCAATGGCAGGGCTTGAAACTCTTGTCTCTCGAGAGAGTTCACATAGGCAGAATGTATGTTCCACCTCTTGTGAAAGACGTATACCTCAGGAGAGATGGAGCATACTTCCTGCCTATGTGAATTCTCTCTCAGGAGCGTCGTAAGGGACTGGCCTAGACATTAAATGCACGGCTGATGTGACTCTTCTATAGTACTCCAGTTGACAGGTCTCACTCGATCAAAGCCACCTCGTAACTTTCTCCAAGCCTTTTCCATCTCTACTCCACAAAGTCAATTGCACTGCAGTGCAACTGTTCGCGTCTTGTCGTTGCCATCTCGGACGAGTGTCAGAGGTTATTAGCGAACATGGCTACGACCCCCCTCTCCAAGTCTTGTTAGCCACCCACCACCCTAGATTGGGATGGGCTTCTTGACGCACTATGCAATTAATTACAATTTTACCTCCCCTCCTTTCTTTATCGACGTACGTCGGCTTCTCTCGTTTCTTCATTATTTAAGTTTCTATTACAGAATTAAGTAATGTGAGAGGATTCTTACGTTAAAGATACACTCGCACACATATACATGCATGCTATATATACGCATGTATGCATATATGTTATGTACAGTATATGTAATTGTATATAGTATAATATGAAGATAAAAGGCCTATAAAACACTTATTTGAAACGTTGCAACTTTATATTTCGACCACTTCCTTCTGTGCTCCTGACCTTTATATATATATATATATATATATATATATATATATATATATATATATATATATATATATATATTATATATATATATATAATTCTTTTATAGTTATCATTGCAGTAAATTTCACTTTTATTAAACTGACTGTTTTATTTTGTATTTTGCCTAGTGTCCAGATTCCCCTTTTTAAGTATTCTTATGATAATTCTTTTGTCTATTTTTCAGTTGGGCATTTCCTCCATCTTGTGACTGATAAGACACCAAACTCCTCGGCATCAGTCTTCATAGAACAGAGAAAAGAGAAAAAAAAATATTCAGATTCTATTTGTCTGCCCGTTGCCACTATTTCTGTCCGCCCTCAGATCTTAACAACTACTGAGGCTAGAGGGTTGCAAATTGGTACGTTGATCATCCACCCTCCAATCAGCAAACATACCAAATTGCAGCCCTC
>NC_061090.1:49601748-49621748 GCF_015104395.2 Macrobrachium nipponense | reverse complement strand
GTATTCAGTGAGTGTTTAGTGAATGTCTTGTGAATGTTAGTGTTTAGGAAATGTTTAGTGTGTAAGTGTTTATTGAGTTTTTAATGAGCTAATTTTCATTCACTGTTTAGTATTTAATAAGTATTTAGGGTTTGGTAAGCATTTAGTATCTAATGAGTACTTAGGGTTTAGTAAGTGTTTAGTGTTTAATTAATGTTTAGGATTAAGTGAGTGTTTAGTGAATGTTTACCGAGTGTTTGGGGTATACTGAGTATTTAGCGAGTTTAATGAGCATTTAGTGTATAGTGAGTGCCTATACTTTGTTTTTTCCATCTGTACACCCGCCTGTGTGTTTGCGTTTGGTAACACTTCGTCCTGGCTTTAGATAGTTACTTTATGTGTAAGTTTTAGGTCGGTAAAAGGATATCTGGGTGTATATTTGCAACCGAAAAGTGTTTTAATAATTTACTGTATGCGAATTACACTGCTAATATTCGAAATAGGATATTGTTATTATTGTTGAATGTAAGCTGCCATTTCGGGGTGGCGTAACTACTTGTATTTAAAGCAAGGACGCAGTGTTACCATATGCAAACACCACAGGCGGGTGGACAGATGGAAAAAAACAGAGTATAGTGAGTGTTTGGTATTCAGTGTTTAGTGTTACTGAGTGTGAGTGTACGTAAGTGTGTGCGTGTGTATAGTGAATGTATGTATGAGTGCTTACTAAGTGTAAGTACATTGTGAATGTTAGTGTTTAGTGATTGTACGTCATTACTGTTTAGTTAGTGCTTCGCTACTGTATGCAAAGAAAGTCCTGTTATTTACACAGGAACCATTTATACTTAATGACACTGCTTAGATCCAAGAGCAGATACTTAGGCCTTGACCACAATGGTTGGAGTGCTTAGGCCTGTTTTCGTAAGGTAAATTTCCTCTGTGAAATTGGGTCAAATAATAATAATAATAATAATAATAATAAAATCATAATAATAATATTTAATATAATATAATAAAATATAGTACTAAGAGCTGGACTGAGACCTTTCAATATGGCCTCCCGAAGTCACTCTCGGTAGGGAGATCGCTACTCCAGTGATTGACGCCCTATGCCTTGCACACACCTGACATATTTGCACTTTCGGTTGTCCGATTTTTATGACTGTATTGGAGACGCATTATAAATCATATTAGCAATGGTAAATACATTGAACAGACGTGAGAATATGATATGATGTTAGTGCCTGTCTACTGGATGTAATGAACCATGAAAGTAAAAATATTACCGGGGAGAAAATTAGCCGAATAATGGTCGTCAAAGCCAGTATCGATAGAATGTATTGAAACATTTGCATAGCCTGGCTGTGGTGCGTGCCGGCGGGAAGTTAAGAGACAAACACGCCCAGTTGTCTTTAAACATAGAACTGCGGGCAATTTTCTCCATAATTTGCCCGTAAGTATAATTTTTAGTTGTTTAAATTTTCTTCCCTGAATATATATATGGTACCGGATACTTGGTGATAGCGTACAGATCAATTTGAGTGAGGCAGCCGAAAATAAGCTGACTATTAGATAATTGACATGCTATTATAGGCCAACTTAATTTGGGAGTAAGGAGCTCGAAGTTGTATGATCGCCAACTTCGGGAGGGGGAATAGAATGGGGGGTAATGTTTTGTAGTTAGCCTGTCTTAAACAATTCATTCACATTTCCGTTTCCAGCAATTATTTGTACTGTGATACATAATCTCTTTGTGAATGTTCGGGTGTTAATAAACCGGCTCTTTATGATGGGACTTTGGTCTTAATAGCAATTGAACTCCCATATCCGATAAAAATTTCATTTCATCCACACGAACCAACAGCAACTGAAGAACAATTCAGTTGATGGTAAGAAACGTTGGGCTACGAACTTCGATATGGCTGCAGTGCCCTAACTATAGGCCTATTCTGCAAAAAAAAAAAAAAAAAAAAAAAAGACCAAAGATGCTATTAAAACGAGAATACTTATCTTACATTTCTTTCTTTAGAAGAATTGATACTGGCACCATGTGACTGGTTTAATTATTAAAATATGGCTCAGCACACATACTTGTAGCTATTGTCACTTGTGACCCCTCCCATTCAGAAAAAAATACTACTTTGTGTGAAGTAATAACTGAACACCAAAGGCTAGTGCTAATATTATATATATATATATTATATATATATATATATATATATATATATATATATATATATATATATAGGCGGTTTGTGTGTGTAAAACTGCAGAAAGTAGACCAGGCCTAGTAAATCTCATACATAACTTTTTATATGTGATGGAATTAATGAAGTGAAATATTCCATACTTCAATAGGAATTTTAAAAAATAATTCTTATCCTGAAACATAAGATTTCTTGAATTTCTTGCCTTTTACATTTTATCAGGCTCACGTTTTTCAGATAATTACCATATTTCTAATATTAATACTGCCTATGATAGATTTTGAATCATTCCAAGAGGTCCCATCTCTCCCCTCCAATCGTAGGTTATGCCTGTCAGGGGGAAACCACCCTCTAAAATGTCTGGCATTACCATCACAGCGTTCTAGGATATTGATGTGCTATTGTAGTACAAATTTTACTTGGTATCTCGGATGTTGGATACAGATCCTGTCTCCCCCCCACTCCGGGTAATCACCTACTAAAATGTCTGATATTACCATCACAGCGTTCTAGGATATGAAGTGCTATTGTAGTACAAATTTTACTTGGTATCTCCGATGTTGGATGCATATCCTGTCTCCCTCACCCTCCCTCTCCCCACTCGTTGTGGGGTATCTGTCAGGGGGTAATCACCCACTAAAATGTCTGTCATTACAACCGCAGTATTCTAGGATGTGCAGTACTATTGTAGTACAAACTTTTCTTGGTATCTCCATGTTGGATGCAGATCCTGTCTCCCCCTCCCCCTCCCCACTTGTTGTGGGGTGTCTGTCAAGTGGTAACCACGCACTAAAATGTCTGTCTATACCACCACAATATTCTAGGATGTGCAATGCAATTGTAGTACAAATTGTACTTGGTATCTCCAATATTGAATGCAGATCCTGTCTCCCCCTCACCACTTGTTGTGGGGCTTCTGTCAGGGGGAAACCACCCACTAAAATGTCTGTCATTACCACCACAGTATTCTAGGATGTGCAGTGCTATTGTAGTGTAAATTTTACTCGGTATCTCCTAAGTTGGATCTAGATCCAATTAACACCCCCTTTTCAGTGCGTCTGTCAGGGGGAACCCACCCTCCAGAATGTCTGTCACCGGTCATTCTATAATCAGTAGAGTCTGCAGATATATTATATATTAGTTTCATCTGGTGTCTCATATATTGGATCTAGACCCAAAATCTAACAAGTAATTAGTGGTGCTTGTTAAGTAAGCCACCCATAAATTTCCGGTAGACGTTCAGTTTCACAGTTTACAAGTCTAGTCCTAAATACTGGTTGGGGTTGCAGTCGGTATCTCGTTCGTTGTATCTCAGTGGTCCGGGCTGCCGCTCTATAGCTGCAATCCCTTTCATTCCCTTTTACTGTACCTCCTTTGCTATTGTTTCCTCCATCTTATTTTCCACCCTCTCAAACAATTGTCTCATAGTGCAACTGCTTTGAGGTTTCTCCTCTGTTACACCTTTGTCACCTACTCCTCTCAGTTTTCCTTTTAGCGCTTAATGACCTCATAGGTCCCAGCGCCTCGCCTTTCGTCTAAATTATATATTCAATTTTATTCTGTTCTAAGTGCCATTGGCGGTTGGTACCTAATTCCTTACGCATAGCTGAAGAGCTGTCTTCTGAGTTAGGACGAATTATACTTGACATATATGTTAATGCGTGTGTATCAGGGGCTATTACCTTTGTGGTAATTATTGGCTATGAATAATATTGAACAAACCTAACATTTAGACAGCTACATCACAGCTGAGGTCTGAGAATTATTTCATTGGGAAACACTAGATTTGCGTATCAAGTCTGGGGATTTGAGAAAGTTTGCAGTGCTCAAATGATTTCAGTGATATGTTTGTTGCCATTTTTTTTTCTAACTACTATTCGCAATATTATTACTTTTATTACCATTATTATGAATATTGTTTTATACTTCTTCAGCAACTGTGTGGATATTGCGAATTTATCATTTTTTTATCATGTTATCTTGCGTATCTAGATTGTGTAAGGAATTTTCTATACTTTGTATAATCCATGTTTAATGCCTTGAGTTGAAGTAAAATTTATTATTCATCACTATTATAACTTGCGGTCAGTATTCTTATCTACACCTTGGTGAGAAATATCAGCGTTGATAACGATAAGGTAAAAATTCAACGCTAATGAGAATAAATTCTTCATATTAATCTTCCCATAGTCTGGCCACTCTTAAACGGCGCCTTCTCTCAGAGTCAGGCTCTCTGATTTGATATTACAAAAAAGGAAAATAAAGCAAAAAGGAGAAATGAGTTTTTCGATGAGAAAGGGAACTGCCGTCTCGAATGAAAGATAGCGCTCTCTCTCTCTCTCTCTCTCTCTCTCTCTCGCTCTCTCTCTCTCTCTCTCTCTCATTTTGGTTTAGAACTTTTAAATTACTCTCTCTATCTTATCTATCTCTCTCTCTTCAGGTTTTGGTTTAGGATACTTTAAATCCTAATCATCCTCTTTCTCTTCCTCTCTTCCTCTTCAGTTTTGGTTTAGGATACCCTTAATTTCATCCCCCCCACCCCCCCTATCTATCTCTTCCTTTTTGGTTTAGGATTCTCAAATCTCTCTCTCTCTCTCTCTCTCTTCAGTTTTGGTTTAGGATACCTTTTAGGATACCTTAATTTCCCCCCCCCCCCTCTCCCCCCTTCTCTCTCTCCTATTTTTTTGGTTTAGGATAACTCCCTTCTCTCTCACACTCCTCTCCTCTCCCTTCCCTTCTCAAATTCTCTCTCTCTCTTCTCTCTCTCTCTCTCCTTGCTCTTTCTCTCGACTTCCTCACACCCTCCCTCCCTCCTCCTCTCTTCCTCTCCTCCTCTACTCTCTCTTCAGTTTTGGTTTGGGATACTCATATTCTCTCTCTCTTCTCTCTATCCCTCTCTCACTATCCATTGGTTGGATTACTTCAAATTCTCCCTCTCTATCTCTCTCTCTCTCTCTTCTATCTCTCGTCTCTCTCTGTAGCACAACCACGCCCCCTCTTTCACCGTCAGCTGACTTCCCTGGGGCAGCAGTGCCCTTGTCACTGACGGATGCTGTCGCTAAATCACTCGCGGGAGAACTCGCAGGTGAAAAGATCAGAAAAAGATGGCATTTTTCATCCTGAAAGGTCACATGCATCGACAAACGCCTTTGGTCTCTAGGCTTTCCTTGGCATTGTTTTGGTATGGCTGTGTGTTTTGTTTGTTCATTCATTCCCGTATAATTTGATATGTAATACGTTTCATTTTGATTTCGTATGTATGAGAAAAGTACTGAGAATTGTTAATAGTTTTTTTTTGTTTACTATGTTTAGTTTTATGGCTTTGCAAGTTTTTTTTTAGAGTATCTTTAGTTTTATACTTTGCAAGGAAAATTGTAGTAGTTAAGAATATGCTTAAATACTTATAAGGTTTTCATTTATTTAGCTGCATTTATAGTTTTAATTACAAAATTTAAATGCTGAAAATAATACGTAACGTGGTTTTAAGTGTTCTTGTTTATATTTCTGTTTTATTTCTAAAGATTTATACGTGAAATTTGTTGTGCTTTTGTTGGACTATATTCAAGCGCTTGTAATTTTGATAACTATATACGTTGTGGTCAATAAACCTCTATCTATTCATTCGAATACGGCGTTTTTATTATTTGTATGTTTACCCAGTATATGTCTTCTAGAAAACATTAAATTTGTATTTGCGCTCGTTTCACGATTTCGACAAGTTAGCTAAAAAGAATTTAAAAATCTCCAAGAACTGTTGATAGATAGTTTCTTTCGTTTAATGGTCACCCAGATCATTATTCCTTTGTATCACGCGAAGAAATTGATTTACAATATGGTTATGGTATCGCTGGTTCGTTTCCGCCACCGGACATCATAATTTCTTCATATTTCTTGCACTTTGATCTCAAGGCTTTGGCTTTAGTGACAAGCGTTATCCCAAAAAAGCGCGACACACACATACACACGCACGCACACACTCACACACACACACACACACACACACACATATATATATATATATATATATTATATATATATATAATATAACATATATGTCACGCTTTTTTGGATACGCATGTCACTACAAAAACCCCTTGAGATCCAAGTACAAGAATATATATATATATATATATATATATATATATATATATATATATATATATATATATATATATATATATATATATATATATATTATTTTGTTTATAGCCATTGGTATTCATCATTGTTCTTTTTCATAGTCTCGGTGTACAGGAACTCCTAGATATATTGCGTATTAGTCTTGTCCCGAGCAATCTGGCGGGATTATAGTTTTTTGTTACCCACGTTTGTCTGTCTGCACGTCAGTCTTCCCGTACATCTGTCCATCCGTCAGTGTGTCTGTTACCGTTATCTCGGACATCACAACTCGTTCCTAAACGGTCGAATTGGATTCAATAAAACCAGATTAAAAAAATAATCTGATGACTAGTGGCCTCCACCCGCTCCCCCCCCCCCTCCTCCCCCACCCCTCTCTCTCTCTCTCTCTCTCTCCTCCCTCTCTCTCTCTCGTGTCAATTATTCTTTCTGACATCCCTATTTTTCCTTCAAGTCATTATCAGCGTTTGCGTGTGTACTGAATGCATTCTTATTACGTACAGTTTGAGAACCATAGGAGTTCAACTTTGCCTGTATCCATCCCAGTTCATGGTTGACATAGTCCAGCGTAAATACTACCCAAAACAAGTGCACCACTGCAAATTAGGCAGATCCAGGTAAGAAATGTGTCCGGGAAAGCAGGAGTAGGGTACAAATTGCCAAAGCATGCCTGTCCTGTAACAAAATTGGATACAGAGTCCTTCGTAACAAGACTAGTACCAAAATCACGCCCACCCCTGCCAGAAAAGTGGATAAACAAGCCCGATCCGGACAAAACAACCCAATCAAAGCAAGAAATTGGACAAAAACAGTCCCATCTCAGACAAACAATATCACTGGAAGAACAGAAGCCACGAATAACCCCCTATAGGTCAGAAAAGAAGGCGAGCTTAAACTGAATAGATGCAGCAGAACATTTGTAGGACTTCCTGCCTTCGCCTCTATCATTCAGTCATCTGTCAGCAATTGTTGTTTTATAGTCCAAGTCAGGAACTGTGAATTGGTGTTCTTTCTGTACAAATAAGTATATCTTAGTTTAACCAGACCACTGAGCAGATTAACAGCTCTCCTAGGGCTGGCCCGAAGGAACAGATATTTTTACGTTGCTAGGAACCAATTGGTTTCCTAGCAACGGGACCTACAGCTTATTGTGGAATCCGACATATTTTATGAAAGAATGAATTTCTGTCACCAGAAATAAATTCCTCTGGTTCTGCGTTGGCCGAGCCGAGAATCGACCACCGAAATGGTAGCCGAGCGCGTAATCCACTCGTCCAACGAGGAACTTCTTTCGGTATTTGCCGTCAAATAAACCGCACCCCAAGCGCTTCTTAATCCTTTCAGTGTTTATAAAAGTGAAAACTCCAGGTAACAAAAATGAAAATCGTATGAAAAAACCAAAGTTGATTTCTTCATCTCGAATCGAAATAGCAAAATCGCAATTAATTACATCGAGTAATTCCTGGGTGTTGTGCGAGACATAGTTCATTAAAATATATTCTGTTATGCTTGCACTTGTAGATTTTTTTTTCTCTGGTCCCACAGCGTTGCTTTACTGATTGGGAAAGCACTAGGTATGCACTTACCATTATCTCTTTCTCTCCTCCTCCTCCTCCTTCCACATATTTCTTGTAAAATCTTCCCATCTGCAAATCAAGTCTTCCTCTAATATTTTGTTTTCCAATGCTTCCGATGACGTAATCATTATATATATATATATATATATATATATATATATATATATATATATATATATATATATATATATATCTACATGTTATTTCCTATTTTTCCTCTGTCTTTAACTATCAGACACCGAATACTGTTTGGTACGCCATCTATAAATCCTATTTAGGAAGTAGTAACGATTAACTCAGTTTCGGAAATGGACAATCCTAGTCATGGTTACATTTACCTTGAATGGCTTTCCGAAGTTGGCCACAGAATCTTGAACGAAAAAAAAAAAAAGAAGGTCTCTCTCTCTCTCGTCTCTCTCTCTCTCTCGATCCCCTCTCTCTCTCTCTCTCTCTCTATCTCTCTCTCTCATATATACATATATATCTAGAATATATTATATATAGATATAATATATATTATAATATATAATATTATTATATTATATATATATGTGTGGTTGTATATATAATTATATAATTATATATATATATATTATATGATATATATTATTATGCTGTGTGTGGTTGGTGTGGGTGCTGTGTACATATTTATATATATATTATTATATATATATATATAATATATATATACACATAACCTTATATATATATATATACACACACACACATATATATATATATCATATATATATATATATATATATATATATATATATATATATGTTGGGTCTGGGCCAACGCTCGCAGACGCATTTATAAGGGAACATCCTCGCCTGCCATATGTTTCATGTGTTTCTTGCTGTTGCTCCATTTTCAATGGAATATTTGTATTAAGCGCATGCATCCCGTGCGTGTTTCCTACTGATGCGTTTTGTGTCCGTATTGGTTATAAGGACCTGCGATATTATACGCAAAGGTCGGCTGGTATAAATCCCATCCTCGTTGGGGTATCAGGGACTGCGAATGTAATTCAAATTTCGCCATTCCGTCACTTCTTCTGAATGTAAAGGGTTTAGTATTTAACACAGAGTACAAAAATAAAGGGATATTCTTCTATCTTACATCGCCAGGAGAAGATTTGATAGGTCTTCCAATGAAGAGAGCTAAAGGAAGTCTGACATACAATTTGGTTTACAAGATCATAGTTGAGCAAACACTAGCTCAGCATACGAACATACACACAGATGAACATATCAGACAAAAGTCAAGTAGGACGGTTTTCTGGGTTATAGGTCAACATGGTTTCTCAAGCGAAAGCTTTGGCGACGATTCACACAAAAATAGATTTGATGACTACAGGCCCCTACTAATTAGGACGCTGATACAACACGTCAAGGCTTAGTCAACTTTAGTTTATCTCTGCCTATCACACTCCTGCAAGCTCACATTTGACCCCTTGGGTCATTGGTTTAATTTAATCATAGTTTTTAGTTTTTATATATGGAATAACACATATATTCCACATATATATTAACACTTACATAATTGCTTGGTCGGCTACAAAACCAAACACTGAACATTACCCAAGACATGAAGGTTGACTTGCATTTGACCCATAGGAGTGTGATACAGAAATTAATGTGAATATATAGTTAACTCATAATTACCAGCAAGTGGTTAAGGAATGATATTCAATTAGTTATATATAAAAAATCTGATATATAGAAAATACTCATAAGTAAAAAAATTAATGGTGTGCACAATACAGATTCACGTATAAGGTATAAGACATATGCATATGATAATAATGTTAAATAATAATGATCACGTGATATATAATGATACAGTTTTATACTTCTATTCATGAGGATACATATACTACAGAAAATAGTAATGTACTCCTGATAACTACATAACATAAAGATTTACATGATAAAAATCATATATTAACTGCAATTAGTAGTATGATACAATGTAACAGATTGATTATAGACTACCTTAAGACCTTGACTAGACACGTATAACCTAAATAGACAAGTTCGGTTTTTTTTTTTTTTTTTTTTTTTTTTAACTCACATTTAGATATTTTACTCTGAGATTATGTTGTCTTAGTCTCTGTAGCACTAGCTCTAGTTTATGTGAATGTACTTCTAAGGTATTAGAAAGGATTACAAGACCAACCATAAAGGCATGAAGGGTATCCCCTAACAAGTCTCCAAACACTATATTAATCATTCTGGTGAATGTAATTGGGGTACAACGTAAACCGAAAGGCATACGTAAAAATTGATAATGTCCCCTGAGTGTGCTGAAGGCGGTGCATGAGGTACACTCACTTAGCTAATGGTATCTGGTGAAAGCCTTTAAGTAAGTCCAAGCTGGTGAAAAACTTATTCTGACCTAACAAAGATAAGATATCATCAGTACATGGCACTGGAAAACGATCTGGAATCGTTTCCTCGTTTAGGCGACGGAAATCTACGCAGATACGCCAAGTCTGATATTTTTTTAGGCATGATGTTTAAGGGAAAAATTGTAAGGGCTATTTGATTTCCTAATGACTACTATTACTAACATTTTTCAACTTCGTCATTTGTCGCATTTTGGAATTTCATTGGGAGTCTATACGAAGATACGTATATAGCTTTATGTTTGTCCTTTAACAGTATTTGGTGTTCAATGACATCCGTTTTCCCCAGAGATCACTCGCTAGTGGAGAAAACATCATGATATTCAGATAAAAGATCAAAATATTTCTGCTGAATCGCCTCTTCTTGAATGACTTTATTGATTTTACTTTGGATAGATTGTAAGAGGGGATTCGTCGACAACAGGTTGAGCGTGATTAATTTTAGCAACGGTAAGAATGCTTCCATATCCATGATATATAGATTTTTGTGGATTACTAGATTGGTATTCAAATGGTTGCAGAATTCAATATTAACTTGTTGCTGTGAGTCAACAGTGTATAGTGCTTGTTTCGCGGAAATCCGTTATATTTCAGTGTCAGGAAGGATTAAAATTTCAGACCCTAGCAAAGTCTTTTTACACGCACTAAGATATTCGAGGGTGCATTCGTCTCGAGATTTTGCGTGCAAACTGCGATTGCGGGTGTGGGAGAATTCTGTTGGGTTGTTTGAACAATATCTGCATTTATGAGACAAGTTATTGTTTGATTAACGGTCTCTTTTTTGTCCAAAATGGATTTTAATGTGTTAGAAGATTTATAGAATTTTCCTTTGATAAACATGCCTTGTTTGGCAGGAGGTAAGATAATGTTTTGTATGCCCATAGATGGATATCCTACAATTACAACTAGATACATATCAATGTTTTTTATAACTATAAAGGTATCTGTAAGCGTGCGCTTACCCACCTGGTACTGAATCTGAGTTACGCCTACTACGCTTAATGCATTATTGCCGATTCCCGAAAGTTGTACTCCGGAATTCTCAATAGGGAAGTTCGAAAACAACAAACGGTGAGTCCGTAAATACATGATATTATGTGGACTATCGGAATCAAAACAATGTAAATAGCTTATATTCTAGATTTACGGCATGTAGAGTCAGGCGTAATCCACCACTACCTATAATAGCTTATTGTGTTAAAAACTACGGGAACCTGCTCTGATTTATTTGATACGGTCGTGTGATTCATAGGAGTATTCCTTTTTAATTCAAAAAGGTGTTGGTTTGAATGACCCAACATCACTCTCCCCCCCCACCCCTACACTGGAGTCGCTTGCATGGACTTTGCTTTCAACACTTGGAAAATTTGACTGACACTGACTGTTTTGCTAGATGGCCCAGTAACCGAGTTCCCTGAAGCCCTATTTGCTTGTACCTGCTTCTGAGCAGAGCTATTATTTGCTTGTTTCTTTTTTTGATAATGTGCATACTTCTTCTTGTTAACATTGGCAACGTTTTGTATGTTTTAGCATTACTTAGCTTGTGATGGCGTAAAAAACATTGAACGTAAGAATGACTTGAACTATTATGAATTGAGCATTTACTATTAAAATAAGTTATCCCTTCTGCGTTATTATTAACTATATGTACTTGCTGTGGTTTACTTTCATCCTTTGCTAAAATGTCAAATAGTGAGGGATCCAGGTCAGCACATTTAGACATATGTTTCTTAATTTGTTTATATAAATCTATTTCCGTGCTGTTGGGCAATACCACCTCAACAAAACACTGTTCCAAGGCTTTTGGTAACATAACTGTTATGAATGTTAAATGTGTTAGCCTAATGGAATCTTTTACAGACATGTTATCCCTTGCAATCCAGCCGTATTGTGTAAAGTTAAGTTGAGTCATAGAGATTAAATTTTAAACATATAACTCAAAGAGCTCAAGGCTAAAACTGCCTCCGGGACCTTGCAAAGGAGCAATTATTGTCCTGACCCGAAATAATGTTACCTCTAATTTATTCAGTGTACAGGTGTTCCACTTGTTTTGTGTGTTTTCTTATCACTACGGTTCCTAGCGACCCTATCAATGTATCTGTATAAATACAAACGTCCACTGCGTAAACGCATATTCAATATTTAATATGATTTGTTACGTACAGAATTAATAGTGTCCCCCAAAATGACAAGATTAACACAGAAAATATGATAAAAATATTTCAGGAGGACTTCTGAAAAACAAAGTTGACAGAAAATCAAAGATAAAAAAACCGCAGTAGCGAAGTCCCAATGATGTAGGTAATTTCTGTAAGAAAGTAAGATTAAGAATGTCTCGTAACTCACCCACAGGGACAAAGAATTCTACCTGCAAGAACACTCGAAGTTACACACACCAAATGAATAGAAAAGTTGTACTTAGCTTTCTATTTAAGAGGAAGGCCTCGGTGTTGTGATAACGACACGGCCTTGGCTCTCCCGTCACTGCTTTGGCGGATGACTCGGTTTCTCAGTTTGCGTTGAAATCGTACGTTGTTTATTTGTTGAGTGATTCGTTTCCCGTTGCAGGGTCGATGAAGATTAGATGCGGAAGATACGTCCTGTTTGTTTCTCGAAGATATGCAATGTTAAAGACGCTCAATAAACGATGATACAACCTCTTGAATGATTCTTAATGAAAGACATCTCTTACGGTTAGGAGGATGCTTGCGTTGCCGTCGGAGACACTGATGCTTGCAGATTCTCATGCCGCCCTAAGTTGACTTCTGATATGGTACATGTTTCTGAGATTCGTAATTCTTCGGATGGTATGGGATCATCATCTCTCTTCTATTGGTTATTCGCTGCCACCAATGTTGGGGCTGGACCTTCGCTAACAAAGGCGCCCCATTGGTTATAAGTACCTGCGATATTATACGCAAAGGTCGGTTGGTGCAAGTCCCATCCTCGTTGGGGTATCAGGGACTGCGATGATAATTCTAAGTTCAATTCAGTCACTTCTTCTGATGTAAGGGTTTAGTGTTTGAAACACAGAGTACAAAAATATGATATATTCTTCTATCTTACATCGCCAGGAGAAGATTTGATAGGTCTTCCAATGAAGAGAGTTAAAGGAAGTCTGACATACAATTTGGTTTACAAGATCATAGTTGAGCAAACACTAGCTCAGCATACGAACATACACACAGATGAACATATCAGACAAAAGTCAAGTAGGACGGTTTTCTGGGTTATAGGTCAACATGGTTTCTCAAGCGAAAGCTTTGGCGACGATTCACACAAAAATAGATTTGATGACTACAGGCGCCTACTAATTAGGACGCTGATACAACACGTCAAGGCTTAGTCAACTTTAGTTTATCTCTGCCTATCACACTCCTGCAAGCTCACATTTGACCCCTTGGGTCATTGGTTTAATTTAATCACAGTTTTTAGTTTTTATATATGGAATAACACATATATTCCACATATATATGTAAACACTTACTATATATATATACTATATATATATATATATATATATATATATATATATATATATATATATATATATATACCTCTTAAATGAAACTTTTTGAAATTTTTTTTTAAAGTTGATATTTAATTTTACTACGTCTTCAATGACTCAGATTGAGAAGCCAGTTTTAGTAACGATAAATCTCTCTCTCTCCTCTCTCTCTCTCTCTCATCTCTCTCTCTCTCTATATATATATATATATATATATGTATATATATATATTAATATATATATATATATATATATGTGTGTGTGTGTGTGTGTGTGTGTGTGTGTGTGTGTGTGTGTGTTTCTTATATGAAACTTTTGAAAAGAAAAATAATTAAAGCTCTCTCTCTCTTCTCTCTCTCTCTCTCACACACACACACACGCGCGCGCGCACACAAACGAAGAAAAGAATAGCATAAGTGTTACATTACAGGTAGACCCAGTACCCCTTGCCAGGCATCTTCATTTCTGCTTTATACTGTTTTACGCTTGATATTTATGATCACGATCTTCAACTTTCTTGAATGCAACTATAAATTGATTAGTTATTTTTCTATTTAAAGCTTTATTGCAATGCTTTACTACCCAAAACAATTCCTCTTGTATAATTTACTTACAGTTATATTGATCTACTTATTAGTTTGATTGATTTATTCTTGTCTAATAACTGATCTCGTCTTTTTGTGTTTCCTTTCACTTTCTGTTACTCCTTTCGAATGAACGCCGTATTCTTTGGAAGCTTGAATTTAAATTTCGCTCATTTTCGTAACAGTTTATAGATTCACTTCAACCGTGCATGTGATATCTAGGCCGGTTCCTTACGACGCTCCTGACTGGCTGTTGATAAGCCAATCACAGACCTGTAAACTCTGTCTCTCTCGAGAGTTCACATAGGCAGGATGTATGTTCCACCTCTCCTGAAGGATATGTCTTTCTTCAGTATCTCAGGAGAGGTGGAACATGCATCCTGCCTATGTGAACTCGAGAGAGACTGAGAGTTTCCAGCCCTGTGATTGGCTTATCAAGAGTCAATCAGGAGGGTCGTAAGGGACTGGCCTGGACATCACATGCACTGTTGATGTGAATCTGCTATAGTTAGTAATAAAGTAGGTGAAAGAATCAGCCTGAGGGCCAGTTATTTTCTTACCTAATGCATCTCTGGTATATCCAGCCTTTGTTTATGTTGGTTCATATATAGTCTCCCCTCTTTGAAATGACGTACGTGATGTATGTATTGGTTGCTTTCATTCAGGACCCACTACTCCCTAGGGCGGTAGTGCCATCTGTAGGCAATACATTAGGGTTTTTGCAAGGTCCCTTCGGTCTATAGCTGCAACCTCTTTCATTCCTTTTGCTGTATCTCCGTTCATATTTTCTGACTTCTATCTTACTCTCCTCCCTCTCCTATATATATATATATAATATAATTATATATAATTATTATATTATAATATATATATATTATTATATATATTTTATATATATATTATATATATATAATATGATTTATTATGTATGACCAAATTTCTTACTTCAACCAATGCATATATATATATATATATATATATATATATATATATATATATATATTTATATATAATATATATATTATATATATATATAAAATATATATATATATATATATATATATATATATATATTTTATAGGACAAATTTCTTATCATGATCGAGTTAAGTATATCTTAGTTTAACCATACCACTGAGCTAATTAACAACTCTCCTAGGGCTGGCCCGAAGGATTAGATATTTTTACGTGGCTAGGAACCAATTGGTCACCTAGCAACGGGACCTACAGCTTACTGTGGGATCCGAACCACATTATTTCGAGAAATTAATTTCTAATCACCAGAAACAAATTCCTCTGAATCCACGTATGCAGAGCGGAGTATCGAGCTCCGGACTACCGAATCGGTAGGCGAGCACAAAAACCACTCGTCCAACGAGGAACTATCATGATTGAATGTCTGAGGTATTCTGAGTCATCTTCATCACAGTTTACGACAAACTATTGTTTAAAACCATAGAAGTGGAGAGTTCTTACTCTCGCTACCGATAGAAAGATTAACTTGCAGTTGTGACTTATGGGGCTTGCATTTGTCTTCTTCAGGATCGTCGACGTCATGCGGCAAGCGCCTTGTTGGCGTGGTCGGTATGGTGTTGGCGTGCCCCCTTGGTGGTCGCGAGTTCGATTCTCGGGAATTCTATTCAGAAGTGAGAGATGTGTATTTCTGGTGATAGAAGTTCACTCTCGACGTGGTTCGAAAGTCACGTAAAGCCGTTAGTCTCCCGTTGCTGAATAACCACTGGCTCCACCGAACGTAAAAACACCATACAAACAAACAGACAGACGCCAGTCGGATAATCAAATCTGTTAACTCATTTCGTGTTGACAGTTGGAAAATATTGCAGTTAACTAGTGACAAACCCGGAACTGCCAAGAGGGTGAAAATGATGACAAATAGGAATAAAAAAAAAAATTACGAATAAGCCCTTATGGTCGCCCAGTCATAGAAGATGCAGAAAACAAGTTTAACAAAACGACCACCAAAATAACAGCATTGGTGTCCTAGTGCGGCCATTTTACCTTCCGCGGTGCAATGTAGGCATTACTAAAGGTTCTTTGCAGTGACCCTTCGGCCCCTAGCTGCAACCCTGTTCATTCCTTTTATTCTTCCTCCGTTCGTATTCTCTTTCCTCCATCTGATTGTTCACCTAATGATTGTCTGAACGTTATTTCAAGCTGTTAATGACCTCATATGTCCCAGCGCTTGGCCTTTGGCTCAAATTTTATATTCCAGTAACAATTCCAGTTGCCTGTGAAGCGACATTTTGAGGGCGCTAAGATAATATACGTAGCTCCTGTTACGAAAAGTTAAGTATATCTTAGTTTAACCAGACCAATGAGCTAACTAACAGCTCTCCTATGGCTGGCCGGAAGGATTATATATTTTTTACGTGGCTAGGAACCAATTAGTTAACTACCTAGCAAAGGGACCTACAGCTTATTGTGGGATCCGAACCACATCTTATCGAGAAATTAATTTCTAATTACCAGACACAAATTCCTCTGACTCCACGTTGGCAGAGCGGGGAATCGAACTCGAGACTACCGATTCTCGGTAGGCGAGCACGTAAACCACTCGTACAACTCCAACGAGGAACTATGACGACATCGACGATGATCGCTTAGTGGAGGCCGGATCCTATGTATCTCGGCTGCTTATTGTCTCCATACACGAAGCCAAGAGAGACCAACTGGCTCTCAAGATTAGACCCGATAACTCCAATTAGTGAATGAGTCGAGTTCCCTTTATCTTAATTTCTCCAGATGTCCAGAAACTCGTTCCGTAGGAGCGGCGACAGGGATTGCTGGCTGTTGGTTCGTCTCTGTCCTTTTTTAGTGACCCAGAGAAACGTTTTTTTTTTCTTTTTGCTTTTTCTATCTTATTTTTGTCATGTGTTCCCTATGACGTTCGTCTCCTTTACGGTGAAATTTATTATATGATGTAGACATATATACATAAATATATCCTATTAGTGACCGAGAGAAATGTCCTTTTTTTTGGGGCTATCTTATTTTCTCATGTGGTCCCTATGACGTTCGTCTCCTTTACGGTGAGATTTATCATGTAATATAAACATATCTACATAGATGTATATTTATTGAGTGTATGGCTAGATACAGATACATATATATATATATATATATATATATATATATATATATATATATATATATATATATATATATAGATATAGTATATATATATATATATATATATATATATATATATACAGCGATAACTTTTTAGAAAGAGAAAATCAAAATTACTTTAGGTTTTTGATTTATATATATATATATATATATATATATATATATATATATATATATCATATATATATATCATCGAGATCGATCGAGAGAGAGAGAGAGAGAGAGAGAGAGAGTTGAAGCTAAGCCCCAGAATATTTTGTGATCCAAGTCAAACATGAACCTGCAAAGACTTCAGGAAGTACTTAACGAACACCTTCCCTCTCCCGTACGGGAGCTGTGGTTTGTGTAACCTCAAGAAAGTAAGGAGATGAATTGCCACCCCTGTGAAGGACCAGTTGCCGAAAACATTCGTTTCCACCTTGATATCATGTCAGGTGATATATTACATCCGTCTTTTCCAGCCCAGACCTGAATAAAAACAAGATATGGTTGTACGGCGTCGTGTTAGGAAACGGAAAATATCGGACCTGTGGTTCCAACCAACCCCTCCAACGGACCCCCCGCCCCAACCCCCAAACCCCCCCCAGGTTACAACCCACGAAAACCGACTGATTACCAGGTACACTATTCACTGCTTTGTTACACAGAAGGACACTGGGGTGAACCGAAAGTTCTTTAACTGCAAATAAAGCTTTTCTCTCTCTCTCTTTTTTTTTTTTTTTTATTTTGCGTGGACGTTGCATAAAAAAAAAAAAATTTTCGTGTTTTTGTTTATCCCTCTCTCTCTCTCTATCGGCAGGTGAACGTGCAGGTAAAAAAAAAAAAATTTCGCTGTTTTTTGTATCATCCTTCTCTCTCTCTCGCCTCCCTCTCTCCCTCTCTCTCTCTCTCTCTCTCTAACACACACACACAAACGCGCTTGCTTGCCATGGTGCACTTGTTCACACGATTGTTCTCCTCTGAATTATACTCCGGTTGACCAACATCCCCAATTACAATTAAGAGGCAATTGTTAACATCTCATCAGAAGCAGTGAGACGTAACGAGTCACCTGCGTTTATGACCTCGGGAGAAGGAAAGGCACAAAGGGAGAAAAAAAAAATGAAAGCAACTATTTGAACGAATAGGCCAGACAGAAGAAGCAGCAGCAGCAGCTGCTGCCTTCTTCAGCGTGGCACTCGTTAAATCCCCCGAATACTGCACCGTCATATACCTTTTGGGCGCATTTGGAATTAACCTGTCTCAACTTCGCGGCCGGGCAATTAAGGCAAGTGCGGTCATTAGCTATTGACCGCGCTGACACTTAATCGACGCGCTGACAGGGCGATTTGTAACCTGGCTTGACCCGATTTAGGAGGCTACCGCAACGGTATTTTCTACCGAGTTGCGCTCCCTATAGGCGGTGTAATTGCAGGGGTTGGGTGTTGCAAGGCGCACAGAAATTGATGTTTCCGTCAAGCGCTCTTATTAGCGGTCCTATTTAGGTGATAATTGTCTCGATATTTCACGTACTCAGCAGCCGTTTGTCTCTCTCTCTCTCTCTCTCTCTCTCTCTCTCTCTCTCCTTCATAGATCAGTTTTGCTGATGTTGTTTACTTCTTTATTATTTTTTCAATATTTTGTAACTGTTCGCTTGAATCCCTCACGAGACCAACATACCATATCAGCGAAACATTCCTTTTGAACTCTCAGACTGTATTCATATTTCCTTTATGCTCAATGTATTGAAAAGCTCTTATTAAGTTGAAAATCTTTTTTTTTTAATCTAAATCACACCTGCTGTCTTCTTCCATACATTATCAGACACCTTCTCGTGAACCCTTCCTTTCAATGAGGGAACACCATGAGTCAATGACACGTCATCATGCAGGTAATAAATAACCTCTGCTATTGGTAACTTCTGCCATTCCTTTAGAGACGCTTCCCCAACCTCACGCGGTGCACTGTTGGCATTGCTGAGGGTTCTTTGCAGCGTCCCGTCGGCCCCTAGCTGCAACCTCTCTCATTCCTTTTTCTGTGCCTCCTTTCATATTCTCTTTCTTCCATCTGACTTTCCACCCTCTCTAACAAATGTTTCATAGCTCAACTGCTTTGAGGTTTTCCTCCTGTGACGCCTTTCAGACCACCTTACTGTCCATTTCCTTTTCGGCGCTGAATGACCTCGTAGGTCCAAGCGTTTGGCCTTTGGGCTAAATTCTATAATCCAAAGGCCAAGCGTTGAGACCTATGAGGAAATTCAGCGCTAAAAGGGGAAAATGAGAGTAGAAAGGTCTGAAGGGAGCAAAACCTGAAAGCAGTTGCACTCTGAAATTGCCATAAGGAAAAGGTGGAAAGTATGATGGAAGAAAGAGAATATGAACGAAGGTACAGTAAAAGGAATGAAAGGGGTTGCAGCTAGGGGCCGAAGGGACGCAGCAACGAGCTTTAAGTAATGCCCACACTGCACCGC
>NC_061090.1:49586748-49596748 GCF_015104395.2 Macrobrachium nipponense | reverse complement strand
ATAATACTGGTATAAAAGTAATAATATGGTGAGAAAAAAATGCATTGAGAATTATAACAGTTAGTGCACGGATTATATAACTTAAATTTCGGCTAGAGACCTTAAGTGGTTACAGTGGTCAAGTCCAGAGCGCTAAATACATAACTTTAACTTGACCAGGATTCACAGTAATAATGGAAAAAGTAAAATAACAGCAATAAATATAATAATAATAACAGAATCTGCAGATGTCATCTTGCCTATACAGCGAGTAAGTTCATTTACGGGACAAATGCCTCATTTTCCCAATCTTTCCCACAATTTAGACCTTCTTCTTGCTTCACTCCTTAGGATGCTTTGTATGAGCAAGTTGCTGCTGTCTCTCACTCGGGTTACAAGACTGGACATTGTTCGCTTTACAATGATTTTAAATTGTCCAGGTGGTTTTCTATATACATCTGTGTACGGAGTGGTCGGGAGTGTTAGTGAGGCTTCTCAAATGTCATTGTGCAACAAGTTATTACGTCTCATGGTCTCTCGGGTATAGTTCGTCCAGAGGGAGCACCTATAGATACTGTATCAGTACGAGAGGAAGAGCAGCTGTTTCAGGTCTCGGTGACAGAAGGCAAACCTCCTTGCAATCTTGTTCCCAGTTGCACATAGCTACGACGCCTCTGTTCAATGTATGTCGTATCTTTTAGGTCGTCGGTGTAATGTGAATCTGAAAAATTAATGAACATAGTAATATATAGACCTCCTAATAATAAAGAGTTTGACTTAATAATAGAAAAAATTGGATGGTATATGCAGAAATCACAAGGACTGGACTATTCTCCTATCTGGAGACTTCAACTTTACTTTGGTCGTAGATTGGAAAGACCAAATAGGAGATTGGGAAGTGGTTGAGCTTATACATAAAAAAAGAGAGGGAGTAATAGTGTGCAGAAAGAAGTAAGGCAGAATTCTTCGAAAAAGCTATTAGATATGCTACTAGAATACAACATTCACAAATATCATCACCTGCCACACAAGAAAGGAAAATACTTTAGACCTAGTATTGTGGAACGAGATGAATTATGTTAAAGAAAATAATAGTTTATAATGCGAATATTTTCAGACCATAATGTCATAGAAACTTAACAGTCCATTCCAAAGCAAGTGAAAACAGAGATAAGCAAGAAATGAAAAAAGTGGGAAGGATATGGAAAATACAACTTCTACAGTAAAAATATAAAATGGCCAGAAATAAATGAAGAATTAAACAAAGATTGGGATAACATTTTCGTAAGTGATGACATAAGGTAAATACGGAGATATTATATAAAATATTAGAGAAAATATTGGATAAATATATACGAAGAAGAAAAGTAAACATCAGTCATGCATACCAAAGACAGAAGGATCTTGTTCCCGAAAATCAGAAAGTGGAAAAAAGGTCTTGCAAAAGAAAAAAATGCATGGAAAGTTATAGAACTAAAAAGTAAGATAGCAAATGCAGAACAAAAGATTATTCAATCAAAAGAAAATGAAAAACGGGACTTGGAAGAAAAAACCCTAATAAATATCAAGCGAAACCCCAAACTATTATTACTCAAACGCGAACAAAAAGATGAATACAAGAAGAATAGAAATAGGCCCTCTAAGAAGTTGAAGGGAGATTAACGAATGAAAAAAGGAAATTTGCAACATATTGGCAGAACACTATAAGAGAGAATTCACCCCCTAGAATGATAATGAAGATAATGATATAGAAAGTAAGGGAAGAAAATAGTGAATATTTAGCTGACATAGATATTAATGAAGATGATATTGTGAGGCTATTAATGAAATTAAAAATGGAGCTGCAGCAGGGCCGATGAGGAGTTCCTGCTATTTTGTTAATAAAGTAGGTTCATTCTATCGCAAAGCCACTTGCAATATTATTAAGACAAAAGTATAGATACAGGCAAGATTTATGATGAGCACAAATTAGCATATATTACCCCTACTTTCAAAAGTGGATCAAGACTAGAGGCAAGTAATTATAGGCCTGTGAGTCTAACATCATATTATGAAAGTGTATGAAAGGGTAATGAAGAAAAAATATATGAAACATTTAATAAAAAATAATTTGTTTAATATAGGACAACCTGGTTTCGTACTTGAAAAAGTACACAAACCCAACTGTTAGTCCACCGTGAGAACATATTCAAAAATATGAAAAGCGGAAATGAAACAGATGTGGTTTATCTAGACTTTGCAAAAGCTTTTGACAAGGTAGACCATAATATATTAGCGACGAAAATTAAAAAACACAATATCGTGGATAAAGTAGGAAGATGGTTAAAAGAATTTTTACACAACAGAAAACAGATAGTTATTGCAAAACGATGAGAAATCGGATGAAGCCAAGGTAATATCCGGTGTGCCACAAGGGGTGTTGGTGCAATACTGTTGTTGGTTATTATGATAGAAGACAGACAGTAATGTTGAGGATTCGGTAGTGAGTAGTTTCGCTGATGACACAAGAATAAGTAGAGAAATTACTTGTTATGAAGATAGGAACGCTCTACAAAAAGACCTTAACAAAGATATGATTGGGCAGAGGTAAATAGGAGTTATTTAACTCTGATAAATTTGAATCAATAAATTATGGAGACAGAGAAGGAAAAGCTATATGCATATAGGGGACCTAATAATGAGAAAATCACAAATAAGGAAGCAGTTAAAGACCTTGGTGTGATGATGAATAGGAACATGTTATGCAATGATCAAATAGCAATTCTATTGGCAAAATGTAAAGCAAAAATGGGAATGTTGTTATGGCACTTCAAAACAAGAAAAGCTGAACACATGATTATGCTTTATAAAACATATGTTCGTAGTCCACTTGAATATTGCAATATGATATGGTACCCACACTATCAAAAGGATATTGCACAAATAGAGAGTGTACAAAGGTCCTTTACAGCTAGAATAGAAGAAGTTAAGGACCTTGACTACTGGGAAAGACTACAATCCTTAAAATTATATAGTCTAGAAAGGAGAAGAGAACGCTACATGATAATTCAGGCATGGAAACATAGAAAGGAATAGCAGAAAACATCATGGAAACTAAAAATATCAGAAAGAGCAAGCAGAGGTAGATTAATAGTGCCCAAAACTATACCAGGAAAAATAAGGAAAGCACACAGGACATTAATCCACTACGCACCAGCATCGATAATGCAGCGTCTATTCAACGCGTTGCCAGCTCATCTGAGGAATTTATCAGGAGTGAGCGTAGATGTGTTTAAGAATAAGCTCGATCAAATATCTAACCTGCACATCCCAGACCATCCAAGATTGGAAGATGCAAAATATACCGGAAGATGAACTAGCAACTCTCTGGTAGACATTAGAGGTGCCTCACACTG
The DNA here is from genome assembly GCF_015104395.2 of Macrobrachium nipponense. Taxonomy (NCBI): domain Eukaryota; kingdom Metazoa; phylum Arthropoda; class Malacostraca; order Decapoda; family Palaemonidae; genus Macrobrachium; species Macrobrachium nipponense. The sequence continues at coordinate 49,593,374 of NC_061090.1, read as the reverse complement.
AGGGACCTGGGCAACCCGCAACAAAAAATGTAAGGTCTGTAAGGTAAGGTCTGTCCCATTAATAATGCAGTGTTATTCAGCAACGGGACCAACGGCTTTACGTGACTTCCGAACCACGCCGAGAGTGAACTTCTATCACCAGAAATACTCATCTCTCACACCTCAATGGAATGGCCAAGAATTGAACTCGCGGCCACCGAGGCGGCAAGCCAAGACCATACCGATCACGCCACTGAGGCGCTTTATTTCTAGATGTGGTCATCTCGATAGCCTCCAATATGTACGCTTGCATCGTTATCGCTAGCGCGGGTCAGACCCATCTGCTGAACACCATTGTTTCTGATGTATTTATTTGCTTGCCAGCCTTCTTTCGCCGGTATTCGACTCTTCCTCTTTTCTCTTGTGTTTTCTCTTGCTTTCATTTTTTCGATTTCCAGGAATAATTATGATAATGCTGAAGGATTCTTCATGAGTTTCATTATCGGCTGTTAAGGCCGTTAAGAGAACTGATGGGATGAAGAAATGTAATTAGCACAAGCGGTAAAAAGTTTAGCATGAATGAAAGAATGGCTTAAATAATTTGAGATGGTTTATTCACGTGTATCTGGAGAACAGACGACGGTAGGTCCGTGAAAAGACTAATAATCCAGAAGTGAAAGGAGGAGAAGAAAGACCTGGAAAGGGCTGCAGAGAGGGAGAGAAAGTGGCGTTAAAAATGAAGGTTTCTGATATCAAGATTGAGGCGAATGGCGCATTTTTGTGCATATGGGTCCGACGTGCTGGTGATGAGCGTCTGTCCAGTAGGTAAATGAAGCAACCAATGCAGTGGCAATTTATTTTTTCTTGACCAGATTCATTCGAGATTCAGCGGTGAAATAATGAATGGGTCTCTTACTTTCTCTGGAACCACCAGCAGTTAGCAGGACAGACTCACAGACACACACACACACACACACATATATAGATTATTTATATATAATATGAATATATATATATATATATTATATAATATATATATATATATATATATATCTGTATGTATGTAGCATGTATATACACACTCAATATAATGTTTACATACAGACGTAGACTCGCAATGTATACATCTGTTCAGATCCACTAAAAATGTGATAAATTTTGTCAGAGTTGTTTAAGCGAACTTGTCAATCCTCAAAAATTCGTTATGGCCCATAAACACGGATAACTTCCCCAAACAGTGGCACTCGTGTGAGCCTTTTCCTTCAAGGAGGAGAGAAAAAAACATAAAATAAAAGTGGCGAACCCAGTTCCACTTAAAAAGAACCCGTACGTTCTTAGACGTATTATCCAATTTTACGGTTTATCGCTCTCCGTAAGGTAAAAAGGACCCATTCATCAGCCGCCACCCCCCCCCCCCACCCACCCTCACCCTCCCCCCCCCCCCCCCCCACCCCCCCCCCACCCATCACCCTCCCCCCCACCCACCCATCACTCCCCCCCACCCATCACCCCCCCACCTCCCCCCCCCCCTTTTCTCATACCATGCCAATGCCCATATGCTTCAGGGCTGCCCACCTGACCCTTTCCAAACATAGGCATCATCACTATCAATCAACGAGGTTGGTCAGTCAATTGGCAGGTGGGGGGGAAGATTGCCGGAGGAAACAGCCTTTTGCTGCTTCTCTCGTGGGCGTGGGACTCCAACTTCTTATTAATTTAAACTTGATTTAGGCTTTCTCGTATCGTCCTAGATTTGTATACATTCTTGCTTATTAATTTAGAGTTGATTTAGGCTTTCTTATATCGTTGTAGATTTGTATCAGCGCGGAATCAGAGGAATTTATTTCTGGTGATTAGAAATTTATTTCTCGATATAATGTGTTTCGGATACCACAATAAGCTGTGGGTCCCGTTGCTAGGTGACCAATTGGTTCCTAGCCAGCGAAAATATCTAATCCTTCGGGCCAGCCCTAGGAGAACTGTTAACCAGCTCAGTGGTCTGGTAAAACTAAGATATACTTAACTTTGTAGATTTGTACACATTCATGAAAATCACAAGGAAGTGAGGTTGGTCTATATGCGAATAAATCTCAAATAAACTGGAAAAAGGTGGGTTTCGCTTCTCAGTCCTCCAATGTTTGTAGTTTTTATTAACTGTCCTGTTGAACAGTCAGTGGTTTCTTTGCAGCTATCACTAAATAATGCACATTCCAGATTACTATAAAAACAAGTAAAAAAAGCGCAGAGGTTTCTTCCTTGCAATCGAATTTTCTGTTCAGCGTATAATCAAGGCCACCGAAAATATGTCTATCTTTCGGTGACCCCGCCTTAATATTGTATGAGCTGCGGCCATTGAAACTTTTCAACCATGGCCCTGTGGTGGCTTGTCATATAGCGTTGCCAGAAGCACGATCGTTGCTAACTTTAACCTTATATAAAATAAAATAACTACTGAGGCTGGTGGGCTGCAATTTGGTGTGTATGATGATTGGAGGGTGGATGATCAACACACCAATTTGCAGCCCTCTAGCCTCAGAAGTTTTTGAGATGTGAGGACGGACAGGAAAAGCGCGGACGCACAGACAAATAGCCATCTCAATAGTTCTCTTTTACAGAAAACTAAAAATGATTTAGTGTATCCATCCGTGTGAGAGATTGTCAAGTGTCAGTAACTTGGATTTGTAATCGACAGGTTCTTAAAAATAATAAGCAATTGGGCTGTAATGACTGACGACAGGTGACAAACAAAAGGAGGGAGGAGCATAACAAAATCAAAAAGTTACCTTAAAATTAATTTATTTACAAGAGTTAAATACATTATGTACAGCGAGTCCAAGGTTCTGGGTGGCAAAAAAACACGCAAAAAAATTACAACTAACAATAATAATTAATATTTAAAACCAGTCTAAGAAACAATAAAATCCACCCTTCAATAACAAAGCCATGAAAAATCCCAATCTAAACAATAAAAAGAATCACAAAATAGGCTGTATAAGGGCAATAATGTTTAAATATAATAAATAGAAATAGGCAGCGTAATACATAACTAAAATTGACACTGACGCAGCATAATGATACTAAGAGCAAAACGGGAACACTTCCTCAAACAATGAGGACAATAGTCCAATGCCGGACGATCAAAGATAGAGCCGATACGGACAAACCACCTCGTCCTTGGAGACAATATGGACATCCTCCCTCGAATGCTGGACGATCAAGAACAGAGTTGATGCAACAACCATCTCGTCCTCAGATGCAGTATGGAAGTCCTCCTCGACCACTGGACGAAAACACGTCACTGCTGCTGCCCAGTGAGGTCGCACTCGACACATCGTCCTCTTGACGACGAAAACACAATAATGCTGGCCAAAGGCTGCTGACCTCCAACTCGAAGACATACACCATTCGAAGACATACACCATACGAAGACTTCAATTAAATAACCAGGTATCCAGTACCTGACGCTGCCTCATGCTGGTCCACAGGTAATCATACCTGACTGCCTCTGACTGACTGGTTGTTCTGCCCTCCAGAACCTGACTGACGAAGTTTGACGCCATCCACCAGACGTCAACTCGCCAGCAATTAAAAAACAAAAACAAAGGAGGCAACAATCCACCAATTGGGAACAATTGTAAACGATTGTTCCTAACAGTTTGTTTTTTTTTTTGTTTTTTGCCAGAAGGATACACTAATGGACAAAAAATATACACGAATTTCTTAAGAAGATTCTACTGTTCTCGTTGGTGCAAGATAATTTGCTGAATGTAGTTCAGCAAAATGTGACGAAAGATTGAAGCTTAGCTATTGTGCACAGAGCATGACCATATCATTATGATAAATGGGCATTCACTTTTCGTACTCATAAATGCAGTATATGCTACGTACGAATTACCACACACACAAACATATATATATATATAATATATATATATATATATATATATATATATATATATATAATTTATACACATATATGATTATCAATCACTTTAGTACGTGATTTATTTATCACATATATCCAGAGATGAAAAAATAAAGAGGCGGGGTGTAGGTCCTGCACCTCGCCTCTTATTTTTCACTTGTAGATATATTCATATATATCTATATATATATATAATATATATATATATATATATATATATATATATATAATATATATATATATATATATATACATAGACTTTCCAAATCTCACGAAGCTTATGTTCTGCACATCATTTTCTCACTTATGCTAAGTGATGAATGAAACTCTCATGTCCGTCTTTAGCACAAACGTGCTACTACTCATTATAAAAACAGCCTCCTCTTTCTCCCCCCCCCTCCTCCCCCCCCTCCCCCTCCTTCCCCCAACCTCACTCCAACGACTCCTATCCTCTCTTACTACTTCCTGATTCTCTCTCACTTCCGCCGCCTCCTCTTCCTCCACCATTAGTGGTTCATCTCCTTTATCCTTTCTTAATCTTAACCTCTTTCCTAACGCGCGCCATTATCCACCCAAATCTGCTATTGAAACTATTCCCGTCAATAGCTACTCACCATCCTCATCGCCATTACTATCAATATCGAACGAGTGCGGGACCTTTGGCATGGAGTAACTTTCACTCCAGCCACTCGGAGGAAACCTGGACATATTTATTGAGAGCCATCGAGGCCTTGTTAGGGAAGGACGTAGTAAAGACTATGACGAACGGCCCATAAGCATAGGAATGCTGCAATCTCCGTCGAAGCCCCGATAAGAAGACTGGCAGATCGGGTCAAGTTTAGACGTTGGATCGGGGAACCCTCCTTTCCCGAGAGAGAATCAGAGAGCGAAGAAAAGGTGATAGAAACGGCTTTCCATTTCTCGAAACGTGACGCCCCGTGTGCCTGCTCCGGCGTCTTTGCAAATGTCAAGTCCTGAAGGAACAGGCTGGAAAACCGGACTATCTATAGTAGTATGTTTCCAGAAGTGTGTGATCTGGTTACTGGCGCCTGCGACGCATTACCGAGTCTTTTGACTTGTAGTTTTCTGTAATAGAAAAATATTGAGATGGCTCTCTCTGTTCGTCTGCATTTTTCTGTCCACACTTTTTCTGTCCGCACTTTTCTGTACGTATACTTTTCTTGTACGTACTTTTTCTGTCTGCACTTTTCTGTACGTATACTTTTCTTGTACGTACTTTTCTGTCCGCACTTTTCTGTACGTATACTTTTCTTGTACGTACTTTTTCTGTCTGCAATTTTCTGTCAGCACTTTTCTGTCTGCACTTTTTCTGTCGGCACTTTTCTGTCCACACACTTTCTGTCCGCACTTTTTCTGTCGGCACTTTTCTGTCCGCACACTTTCTGTCCGCACTTTTTCTGTCGACACTTTACTGTCGGCACTTTTTCTGTCGGCACTTTTTCTGTCGACACTTTTCTGTCGGCACTTTTTCTGTCGGCACTTTTTCTGTCGGCACTTTTTCTGTCGGCACTTTTCTGTCGGCACTTTTTCTGTCGACACTTTTTCTTTTTTCCCCCCCCGGCACTTTTTCTGTCGACACTCTTCTGTCGGCACTTTTTCTGTCGGCACTTTTTCTGTCGGCACTTTTTCTGTCGGCACTTTTTCTGTCGACACTTTTTCTGTCGCACTTTTTCTGTCGACACTCTTCTGTCGGCACTTTTTCTGTCGCATTTTTTCTTTTTGTCACACTCTTCTTGGTTTTTCTGCTACTTTTTCTGTCGGCACTTTTTCTGTCGGTACTTTTCTGTCGACACTCTTCTGTCGGCACTTTTTCTGTCGACCACTTTTTCTGTCGGCACTTTTTCTGTCGGCAAACTTTTATGTCGCACTTTTTCTGTCTAGCCACTTTTTCGTCGCACTTTTTTCACTGTCGACACTCTTCTGTCGGCACTTTTTCTGTCGGCACTTTTTTCCGTCGCACTTTTTCTGTCGACAACTGTCGACCATCCTTTTTCTGTCGGGCACTTTTCTGTCGGCACTTTTTCTGTCCCCGCACTTTTTTTCCTGTCGCACTTTTTCCTGTCGGCACTTTGTCTGTCGACACTCTTCCTGTCGGCCACTTTTTCTTTTTTCGGTACTTTAGGAACTGCCTGCGAACCACTCTTTCCTTCGCAGGCTTTTTCTGTTTTCGGTACTTTTCAATGTCCAACCACCACTTTTTTGCCGCACTTTTTCTGTCCGCTCACTTTCTATCCGCAATATTTCTGTCGGCACTTTTTCTGTCCGCACACTTTCTATCTACACTTCTTCTCTCCGCACTTTTCCTGTACGCAGTTTTTTGTCGACACTTTTCAGTCCGCACTCTCTCTGTCCGCACTTTTTCTGTCTGCACTTTTCTGTCCGCGCTCACATCTTAAAAACTAGTGAGGCTAGAGGGCTGCAAATTGGTACGTTGATCATCCACCCTCCGATCATCAAACATACCAAATCGCAGCCCTCTTGCCTCGGTAGTTTTTATTTTATTTATGGCTAAAGTTAGTTATGATCGTTCGTCTGGCAACGCTATAGGATAGGCCACCACGGGGGCGTGGGTGAAAGTTTCATATAGCATTATACGCTGTATAGAAAATTCGATTGCGCTGAAGTTTTACCTTTTTTCCTTTTTTTTTCTTTTTTTTCCGCCCTCGAGTAGCCTCCGCAGAGCGAAAACCTGGCTTATCTC